>NC_133653.1:145032397-145134185 GCF_009905375.1 Apium graveolens
CACTTTCCGAGAGAGAATACCTTTCATAAACCTCGCATAGCTAGGCATCTGTTCAAGAGCTTCAGCGAAAGGTATGTTGATATGAAGTTTCTTGAACACCTCCAGAAACTTCTCAAACTGCTTATCCGGATTTTTCTTCTGCAGCCTCTTTGGAAAAGGAGGTGGAGGATAGATCTGTTTCTCCCCTGTATTACCCTCAGGAGGAGTGTGTTCCACAGTAGTCTTCCTTGGTTCCACCTCTACTTCCTTCTGCACATCTTCTTCAGCCACAACTACATTTTCTGAATCTTGAGATTTTTCAGGCTCTTCGTCTTGCTGAATTTGGGGGCTTGCGACCTTTCCGGACCTTAAGGTGATGGCGTTCACATGTTCTTCAACTTCCCTCTTTCCTGGATTGGCTTCTGTATCACTAGGAAGCGTTCCTGGTGGTCGATTCAATAAGGCATTAGCAATTTGCCCTATTTGGTTCTCCAGAGTCTTGATAGAAATAGCTTGGCTTTGGCATATAAGAGCCTGGTTTTTGCACATAAGCCTCAACTCCTCTAATTCAGATTTTTCATTCGAAGATAGACCTGCATCATGAGTTTGTTGTTGAAGTTGGAGTTGTTGCTGAAAACCAAGAGAGTTGAAAAGCTTATTTCCAAACGGCTGGAACGGCTGTTGCATCATATTCTGATTGTTGCTCCAGCTGAAGTTAGGATGATTCCAGTTGTCAGGATGATAAGTGTCTGGAACTGGTTGTTGCGATCTCTGAAAGTTGCTCACAAACTGAGCTGAGTCGCTAGATATAGCGCATTGCTCTGTCGCATGCGGACCTGCACACAGCTCACAAACACTAATTATCTGCTTAACACCATAGTTAGCCAGAGAATCGATCTTCATAGACAACGCCTTTAGTTGAGCAGTGATAGCTGTAGCTGTATCCACTTCAAGAACTCCTGCTACCTTGCCCTGTGGATATCTCTGGGTTGGATACTGATATTCATTAGCAGCCATCAGTTTAATTAGATCATAAGCTTCTTTATAGCTCTTTGCCCATAATGCTCCGCCTGATGCTGCATCGAGCATGGGTCTGGACTGTGCTCCCAACCCATTGTAAAAACAAGTGATGATCATCCAATTAGGAATTCCATGATGAGGACACTTCCTAAGCATCTCCTTGTAGCGCTCCCAAGCTTCACTTAGCGATTCTCCCGTTTGCTGCGCAAATTGAGTAATAGCATTCCTGAGTGCAACTGTCTTCGCCATAGGGAAGAATTTAGTAAGAAACTTCTGAGCAAGATCTTCCCAAGTAGTAATCGAACCAGCTGGTAGAGAGTGTAACCAGCTCTTAGCCTTGTCCTTCAGAGAGAATGGGAATAGTCTCAGCTTCACAGCATCTTCAGAAACACCGTTGAACTTGAAGGTGTCGCATATTTCAATGAAATCCCTAATGTGTGTATTGGGATCTTCCGTTGGAGAACCCCCAAACTGGACTGAAGTCTGTACCCATTGAATTATGCCAGGCTTGATCTCAAATGTATTAGCTGTGATAGCTGGCCGGACAATGCTAGATTGAATGTCATTGATCTTGGGTTGAGAAAAATCCATCAAGGCTTTCGTTCGTGCTGCTGGATCTCCCATTGTAATGAGTACCTGAAATATAAACAAATAAACCGTGAAAGTAAAAGAATCCGAGTCAGTGAACTTTAACGACCACTGATGACAAGCACATAAACTAAAAATTAACACCGAGTCCCCGGCAGCGGCGCCAAAAACTTGTTAGGGCGAAAACACGCGCTAATATTCACGCAAGTATACGCGTTCGCAAGTAGTATAAGATATAAATCAGATTCGTTCCCACAGAGACTGGTTTAGGTTAAGTTCAATTTATGCACCTATGCAACAATGTATGGTTATTGCTCAATGCTAAGACAAATAACAAATTGGGTTTTTATTAAACTTAGAGATTATACTAAATAACATTAACTAAGAGAATTGAAGTTAAATTACTATATATGACAAACACGGGATCCCAACTTCATTAAATACTTCATTCAATAGCCTTATTGTTCTTAACCTTAGCATGTGATGGTGATGACACTAATCAGATAACACGAAACTGATAAACGCCAACTTTCATTGCACGAGTACCATTCTACTAGACATCCACAAAAGAGATAGAAGCTGAATAGGCACCAATTATATTGAGACCCTATATGTCTATAGAATTTGACAACATAACGGTTTAAGAACAAGTTATCTATCTTGATTACATAGGGCAAGTAAAATGGTTAGAGTTACCTACGAATCATGCATACACATACATGAACCTATGCTAGCATGGCAAGTTCTAAACCTCTATATTCACTGTCGCTTCAATAGAGATTAACACGCTATCTTATATGTTAGCTACGCACATAAGATGAATAAGCACAACCAATACTAGGATATCAATCAATCACCACACACCAAGATATCGAAACAATTAACTATTGAAATCCATAAGTAAATCCGCTAGAATCCCATGACAACGATTAGCCCATAATCGAACTCATCGTCACCATGGGTTCCAATGAAAGCATGGTATAAACAAGGTCTTAATAAACTAAATAATAATCAAAGTACAAATAAACGAGATCTAGGTTCAACAAGAACGAAAACGAGCATCCAAAGTTACAACTAATTCAAAGAATCACAAGTTGAAAACAAGATCTTCTTTTTCGGAGTTGTTCTGTGCTTCTAGGCCTTCTCCTTGGTATCCCAATCTTCCCGGATGATGAAAACCCTTTTTTTTAAGTATATATACGCCCCTAGTGGACCCTTAAAATCGTCAAATTCTACTCAAAAAAGGCTTTTTCAGCGAAATCAGCCACCAGCCGCCTCCTGAGCGGCCGCTCAGCTCTCTGAGCGGGCGCTCAGCTACTGACTGGGAAAATTATTCTGATGAATCTTGTTTTGGCCATAACTTGAGTTCTACTCGTCAGAATTAGGCGATTCAACTGCCCACGCGAAGCTATTGAGATTCTCTACAACTTAACAATGGCCTTGGCTTCCAATTCTGATCACTTTTCATCATATTTCCTTTAAAAGCTCTTTTCTTCATTTAACTGATACCTGAAATGCATTAACACAAAAACACATCAAAATACCAATAACTTGAGTCCAAAACACCAATTTAAGCTTGTAATAAAGCATTCCAAGTGGATATAAAATCCACTTATCATTATTCACCATATTATTTTCAGTTAGGAAGGAATATGAAACCAATCAGGACTCGAGTAGTAAAGAAGCGGATCAAGCCGCGGGACCCTCTCATACCCAAGGTGTTGATTCCAATCCAGGAAGAAAGCTTTGAGTTGCCCGAACAGGTGTAGTGTAGATAGTTAGTGTGTGTGTGTTTGAATAAAGATGAACTTAGTTTAAAACTGGTTAGACAATGGTTTGTAATAATCAGAGTTTGTAAAATATTGAATTTGGTTTGTAATAAAGTAGTTAGTGGTTCTTGTTTTCATACTTCAACCTAAAAAAATCATGGTTAGTGTTAAAAGGGTTTAAATATATTTTATTATTATTGTTATTCAGGTTGTACAGGTTTGGAGATTAGTTAGTAACCCCCATACTTATACCCCGGGTCTGGAGGGCGTTACAGGTTTGGCATCAGAGCTGTAGGTTTGGTCCCTAAAAACAAAAACATTAGGAATAAGATAAGATAGGGAGATCACATACGATAGGAATAGTCAAATAGGAAGAGTAGTGTCAGGATTTAGATAAGATTAGAATAGGAATGTATAAGTTCTAGGATTATTCGATAACCTTTTTTCTTTATTTGGTATATTATCAGATGGCGTCGTCAGGTTATTTAGGTTCATCCGAGAGGACAGTCACATGACCAGTCGCATATGTTATTCCACCAGTGTTTGAGTACATGTTTCCACCTCTTCCACCACCTCCACCATTGCCCCAGGAGCCAGCACCACCAGTGCTAGGGCTGATTCATGATCCAGTAGAGATGTTTGATCCAACAGAGTTCTTTGAGCCGATGCTTCCACCTTCACTTCCAGTAGAGCATCAGCCAGAGGTTGAGCCAGAGTTTCCACCACCAGCAGTGTTACCTCCTATTCAGGTGCATGCCCCAGAGCCAGAGTTTTTTCAGATGGTTCTAATTGAGGATATGGGTGAGCATGATGTAGAGTTACAGTCCGTCGCAGGAGTCAATAGGACATGTTGCACAGCCATATATGGTACTATATCGTGATTATAGTATTGTGAGGTAGGATGTTGAGTACTGGAGATCCCAGTGTAGGGAGATTATGCATTTGTTTGATCAGAGAGGCCGAGGACCATTAGCCGCACTTTAGCCGGATTATATGATGAGACAGAGGCTACAGTCCACATTGATGAGCGCTACCTTTGAGCTAAATGCGTTGACACGTGACTGACCGCCTTCTTATGCGGAGTTTTATAGGGTTCTTCATTTGGCACAGACAGTTGTCCAGATACTCCTGGATGAGCTGAGGCGTATTCCTCCAGGATTTTGAGATCTAACCATAGGAGACCAGATGTGTAGTATAGGTGACTGATATAGATAGATGCAACCTAGTGTAGCATAGTTAGTGATGTATGTGTGTAGTATATAGCTTGACTTGTAGTAGCAGCAGCCAGGACAGTTTTGAGCGAGACTTTTTGTACCAAGCATCCACACCTGAGGCTGGTGTTATATATAAAATAAACTTTTTCAAATTTTCTTTTATTTAAATTTCAGTCTTTACAGTTTTACAGCACTTACATTTACTTTATCATTTTACAGTTTTCCATATTTTAAATTCTGTTTAAATTTAGAAATAATGTATCATCATTTTCACTCCAAGTTATAAAACCATTTTAACTGATTGTTTAAATTTCCTGTTTTTATATTAAGCAAATTATTTTCTTCCATAAATCATTATTTAAATTTTTGTTAATACAGGATAAATTGTTTTCTTACTTACTGTCAATTGTTTAATAAACTGTTAAAAAGGAAATCATTTGTTTTATTATCAGAAAATGGCACCAAAGAGAAAGACTAGAACCGAAACCTCCAATAGTAACTCTGAGGGACAGACCAATGATACCATGAATCAAATGTTCCATCTGATACAACAACAGATGGTAATGATGCATTAGCAGATGCAGCAACAACAGCAACAAATTTAGCAAAAAATGTTACAACAGCCACCTCGTCCTGAACCTCAGATACCACCAACTATACCTGTTGTTACCTTCAAGCAGTTTCAGTCGGTTAAGCCTTCAGAGTTTGAGGAAACAACAGATCCTATTAAGGCTATGAATTGGTTGAAGGAAATAGAGAAAGCATTTGCGCTTGTGAAAGTAGATGAGCACCAAAAGAATGATTTTGCTAGCTACTTTTTGAAAGGAGAAGCGAATTATTAGTGGGAATCTAGGAAAGCTTTAGAAGGTGAAGACATTATAGTCTGGGATAGGTTTAAAGAGCTGTTTTTAGAGAAACATTTTCCTCGCTATGTGAAGAATTAAATGCAGATTAAGTTTTTAGAATTGAAGCAGGGAAGTATGTATGTGATAGAATATGAGGCCAAGTTTACTGAATTGGCTAGATTTGTTCCAGAACAAGTTGATTCTGAAGAAAAATGAGCCCAAAGGTTCCAACAAGGATTACGACCATGGATTCGCGGCCATGAAACAGTTTTTGAGTTGACAACTTATACTGCCATAGTCCAGAATGCCATGATCATTGAGGGAGAAAGTGAGAGAACCCAGAAGGAAAGAGGACAGGAAAGTTTCCCGAACCGTTCCAGCAGGAAGCCGGGATTCCAAGCCCGGACAAATATGAATTTCAAAAGGATAGGACAAGGCAACCAGAAAACAGGTAATCATTTCCAAGCTCCCAGCCAGCAGGGAATAATCAGAGTCCCAGTGCCGTACTGCAAGACTTGTGGTCGAAAATATATCGGCATATATATCAAGGCGAATGTGATATGCTATAGATGTAGACAAAAATGGCAATATTCTAATAAATGTCCAGCGGGAAAAACAGAAGTTACTTGCTTACAGTGTGGAAAGAAAAGACATATCGCTAGGAATTGCAAAGGACCAGCAATGGCAGCTAGTATTCCTAAAGTGTTGGCATTACCTCCTCCACCACAGCCTAATCAACCCAGAGCAAGGACTTTTAACATGACAATGAAAGATGCCGTGCAGAGTCCTAGTGTAATTGCGGGTACGCTTTTGGTGAACTCAGTAAATTCAAAAGTACTAATTGATTCTGGAGCTACACGATCTTTTATTTCTGAAGAATTCCTTGATAAGATATATTATGAAACTAAATGGTTAGGCGAGATGTTAATTATAAAATTAGCGAAAGACGACCAAGTTCCGGTAGATCGAGTATGTCCTGCGTGCGATATCGAAATAGGCGGACATCATTTCTCTGTAGACCTGATTCCGTTTAAGTTAGGAGAGTTTGACGTTATTTTGGGAATGGATTGGATAGCTTTTCATAATGCTCAGATCGATTGTGCGAACAAGAAAGTGAAATTGCGAGCTGTGAAAAATGCAACAGTAATGTTTAGAGGCGAAAAACAGCGAAAGAAATTTTTGACAATAATTCAGACCAAACGATTGCTTCGACAGGGATGTGAAATATATATAGCCTACGTATTAGATACAGAGAAGGGAAGTCCCAAAATAGAAGATATTCTAGTTGTATGTGAATTTCCTGATGTCTTTCCAGACGAGCTTCCAGGGTTACCGTCGGACCGAGAGATTGAGTTTACAATCGATTTAGCGACAGGTACAGAACCAATTTCGAAAGCTCCATATCGAATGGAACCAGTCAAAATGAAAGAATTATCGACGCAATTACAAGATCTACTAGACAGAGGAATTGTTAGGTCACACACACTGTAGAAGGGGATTCAATACAGTGTATATCACAATCAAAGCAAATTCAAAGAACACAAGTAACAGAAAACAAACTTTATTAAACTTTGTTACAATATGGAACTTTCCTCTCTCAGTGATGAACAAATTATCACGAGAGCTTCTAGGGTTACAATGAATAATATTCTCGATAACGATAACACTAATAGTGTAAACCCTATGTCTGTGTTTATATACTATACAGTTACAAGATAATCGCTAATTGATATGGAATATAATTCTGCTTCCTAAAATATATATCAATCAGATATCTTTTCTTCCAAGTATTCTATTCTTCATAGAATTCCTTCTTCATGCATATCTCTTCTTGTGTTTCTCTTGATCTTCTTTCCTTTCAATCAGCCGCCTTCCTTATCTGAAAGTTTCCTTAAGTCCTGATATTATTTCCTGATAAATATCTCCTGAACCTTAAGTACTGATAACTTAAGTTCTGTCTTCAGTATAAGTGCTGATTTCCAGTTAAGTACTGATTTGTCCTGTTTAAGTAAGATCTGAAAACTAAACACAAATCATATTAGACATGACATTATCAAATATATCTAACAATCTCCCCCAACTTGTAAATTAGTATAATATACAAGTTTAACAGATATTTGATGATATCAAAAACATTAAGTACAAATACATGAGAATTTGACTAGATAACTACAACTTACAGTCCTTAAAGCTTTACCAACTTTAACTTCTGATAACCATTTCTGTCTGTATACATATCAGAATTTGAGCAGTTGTAGATCTTGACTTGGCTTCACTTTCTGATCTCTTCAATATCAGGAGTTGTTCTGAGATAGTTATTTACCAAACATCTCTCAGCATATCTGAGTTCATCAATCATTCTCCTTTTAGCATCTTTAAGCTCTGCAGTATCATCACCAGTTTGGAAGATAGCATATCTGAGATCATTAATTTTTGCTTTTCTCAACTCCTGATCTAGTCTGATGACATAGGCTTTGTCAGACTCTAGATTGAATTCAAGTCCCTTAATACCAAGATATGTTCTGATCTTTGCAGTATTAGGCTTCATATCAACAATATCACCCTTGTGACCTCTGCACTTGGGACAGTATGTGCTGTCAGACTTTACAGAATAGAGCTTCTTCTGTCTCTGAATTTGAGTCTTCAAATAATTTACAGCACTTTCTGTTAATCTGTCATTCACTTGAAGTAAGAATAAAACATGTTCTAGTTCCTCAAAATACTTCAGTGGTATAGAATTTCCCCTTATATGGTAAGCCCTTCCATCTGTCATGAAATATAACAAGATGTGTTCTTTAAAGAAGGTATGGTAGACCATCTATACAGATTCAAGCCGATTCAATCTTTCAGGAGTTGCTCCAACACCTGGTTCACTTAAGGAAGTTGGATCATTGGTTGTGTTTTGTACTCTTCTTTCATCAGCACTACCCAATCTAGATTTATCTCTTTCTTCCTTTCCAGTAACCACTCTTGCTTCAAAACCACTTGCTGCAGTCTTCAAAGGTTGAGTCTGTTTGGCTTTAGTGAATCCTGGTAGGAGTAACTTTGAGGATTTAACATGAGCAATGTCAGAGGTTTCCTTTGACTTATCTTCTGATATCAAGCCAACTTGAGCTATGTCAGAGGTTGCTTGCTTCATAGTTATATCAGAACTAACTATATCTTGACTCTGAACAACTTGAGCTATGTCAGAGGTTATCTTAGAAATCTTCCTTGAAGTCAGAGTAAGATTAGCATCTTCATCAGAAATTTCTTCATCCATAGGAGGCACATAAACCTTTACAGGTTCACCAACTTTTTCTTTGCCCTTGGACCTTGGATCTATCTACAGTTGTGATTTGGCTTTGGTTGCCACAGGATTTGTCCTTTCTTTTATCACAATGCCTTTAGCCGTAGGAAGTTTCTTTTCAACAACAGAAGCTTCAGATTTGGAGATGACTTTTTCTAACTTAAGTCTAGCTTCTTCTTCCTTTAGACTCTCAAAGTCCATTCCTGGATTTTCTTTTAGAAATAACTATCTTGAAATTTCTTCATCAAGTTCCAAAAGTTCATCATAACTTATCCTTTTACTAGTATCAGAAGTTATTCTTCTCCCAGTATCAGAACTTGTTCTTTGACTTGTAGTTCCAGTTCTACTTGATGAGAGACCTCCACCTTGACCATGACCTCCACCCATTCCAGAGTTTCCCGGGTCATTACCATCATCCTTTTTCTTCAGTGTCTTAACAAGTTTGCATTTGGACATAATTACTTTCTCCCCCTTTTTGGCATCAGTAGGTAAAAGAAGAGAGAGAAGCAATTCCACTAAGGATTGGATCTCATTGAGTTGAGATTGCTGAGAAACTTGATTTTTCAAAATTTCATCAGTCTGAGACTGTTGCTTCTCTTGGGTTTTCTCAATGTTGGTAATTTTGTCAAAGAAAGGTTTGAAAAACCTTTTCTTGTCCAACTTGACAATTGTATCTTGCTGATTTAAGGTTTCTTGAATCTTGTCCACCTTGGCCTGAGTTACAGAGTGTTGACCTTGAAGGTGCCTTGAACTAAGTGCAGTAACTCTTAGCTGAGTTTTGAAATCATCATTAACTAGCATCTCATCATCTTTTGCCAAGTGATCAGCAAGAATCTTGTCAGAAGGAACAAAGGTAACTGTGTTCCACTCCTTAGTCCACTCCTGTCCTCTAGGAGTTTCACTCCAAGGTACTGGTGCTTCCCCTGTAACAAACTTTTTGACTATCTCAGCTTTTGAAGGAGCTTGTAGAGGTGCATGTCCAGAAGGACCAGCTGCATCAGCATCTAAATTTGTAGCAGCATTACCAGTACCATCAACATTTGCAGCATCAGAACTTACAGAGTCAACATCTTTAGCATCCTCTGATAAAAGCACAGTATGAGAGGCTATGGAGGCTTAACATCATCCTCCAAGTGCTGATCTCCAACTATATTCTGATCAACAACCATATTCTGATGCTCACCTAAAATCTGATCTTCAGTATCTAGATGCAGAGAAGGTTTTGTAGGCAATTCTGGATTAAAATCAGCATCAGGAATTGGTGTTGTTGGTGGAGTGACTTGAGTTGGTGGAGCTTCTAGATACAAAACCTGAGGCACTTCCAAGTGATGGATGTCAATTTCATTACTTGGCCCCTGGTTATCAGCATGTACTGGAGACACTGGAGGTGTGGGAATGTGAGCAATTTCTGGCTCATGTAGTGGATAGTGATGAGTTGCATGAAGGTCTGGATTAGCACTAGAAGAATTGTGAGCTTCAACAGGGTCTTGTGAGATCAGAGATTCCTGACCCCCTTCCTTAGCTGCTGCTTCCATTCCTTTACCAGAATCTTCAAGCCTTTTTGCCAATGATTTGAATCTTTTAGCTTTTGAGGATGATGTAGGAGCTGTATCATCAGAATTACGCTTTCTAAGCCTTTTTAGAGGCCTAGAACTCCCAATATCAACATCCTTCTGAGAAGAGACCTTCTCAGCTTCTCTTGCAACAGGTTCTGATACAGGAACCTGTTCCTCAACATCTGATTCATCTCGCAGAATGAATCTCCTTCTCTTCTGTTGTGTCTGAGGTACTTTCTTAGTCCTCTTAGGTTTGGAAGATGAAGGCTGCACTGTAGGATCTGAAGGTTGAGGTTGAGAAGTTTGAGGTGGTTGAGTAGAGGTGGTAGGTGCTGATGGATGAGGTTCAGATAGTTGAACATCAGGATATAGTGCAGTGTACTTAACAGGATCATAGGTTATTAAGGCTTGTTTGACAGATAAAGGAATTAAGAGGGGTCTTAACACAGCCTTCTTATTATCAGTAGATAATAAGTCAGTAAAAGCTCTTTTAGCTATTCTGAATGATGAAATTAATTCACTAGCATTTCGGGGCTTATTATCACAACAGAAACTATAGATAAGCTCACAGAATCTAGCAAAATAAACAGTAGATCTATCTTCATTCATTATGTCCCCAATAAAACCTAAGACATCACTTGCATAGTCAAAATCAGTTCGATTTATGAGAGCATACCCGATTTGTTGGCTGAATATGGGAATTGCATCAAAATTAGAACATTTGTTTGCAAAAGCCTTGGTTATGCAATCAAAGAAGAAACTCCATTCCCTCCTTATGAAAGATCTCTTCAACTGGCCCAGCTTTGCCAATGTCCTCTCATATCCCAGACTGACCATCATGTTTTGAAGAACTGGATCTTCAACAGTAGAATAAACACAGTTCTCAGGTAGCTGCAGTGCTTGTCGAACCGTAGATAAAGTCACAACATACCCATCCTCCCCTGATGAAAAAATAATACTGGGGGACCCTTGAGCACCACCATCATCATATACACCGCTTCTCCAGAACTCTGGTACTTGAGTACCAGAGACTGCTTCAGATTCGGTCAGAGCATACCCAATATCAGAACTAGCAAAAAAGTCCTAAATGAAGTGAAGTTCAAATGGGGCTTCTGACTTGCTAAGAATAGCAGAGAAGTTATTAGGAATAAACGTAGCTCCGTCAAAAATTATGTCCTTGGGTGCCATGAGAAATTCGTGAGAAAGAAATTGCCTGTAAGGTGTTTGATAAAATGTCTGGATGAAAAATCGTCAGTAGATGAGAGAGAATTAAATTAAAAAGAGAGAGATAAAATATGAAAGTAAATAAAAGATTTTACAATCTTTTCTCTCTTTTACTTATACACGGTAGAAAAAGTAACTGTTGAAACACCTGTCAGACATGCAACAGTAAAAGATAATTAATGGGCACGGGTATTCAGTAATCATTACTTATCACAGATAGTTTTTCAAGGAAAAACCGTTCCACTTACCAAGTAATCCCATTAATCAAGGTCGTTCAGTTTTATTTTAAATTTTAAAATTGTTCCCACTTAATAAATTTTTATTACTTCTTTACCAATATTCTGTAAAATTATGACCAATGAGAGAATGACCATTAATAAACCAAGTAAACAAATATTGCCACGTCAGAATCAGAACTTGATTTGTATCAGGGCTAAAAAGGTCATCAGAATATGGTTAGTATCAGGATTTAAAATGTTATCAAAATATCAAACGACTCAGAGACAAAATCTTTCATAAATATAAAATTTCATTAATATATTGAGCAAATACTTTTCATGAAATTTAAATTACATGCTTAAAATTACAAGATTGTCCTAAGCTACAAATCCTAACATCAACAGCTTTAGTCCTAAGCTAAGAAGCCAGACAAAGCTGACGGTGAAGAGAAACAGATAGCTGCAATTATTTCTTCTTCCTACTCTCAACAAAGAGAATAGCAAGATGAATGATTCGCTCCAGCTGTCGGAGAGCTTCTCTCCTTTCTTCTTCCAGACGCTCAAGATGGCGATGATAGTCTATATAGAAGAACAAGAGGTCTCTGAGAACCTCTTGGGGAACTGAGTCCCAGATTTCATCAGGAATGGCAGTGACATGCCACTCGTGCTGGCACTCAGTACAGCTCAACTCTATTTTAAAAGTGTCACGGTTCAGAACTAAGTTGAAACGAACCATGTTTTTTATGAGAGAAAACAAATGAGTCTGAGAGAAAATGAGAGATGTGTTGGCTGGAATGAGGTGTTGGTTTTGATAACCAATAGAATACCAAGAGACGCAAGGAAAATTGAATGGTTACAGGTAGAAATAATTCTACCTCATCTCCCTAGACTGTTGAGAATAATAACAGCCATTGGAAGCTTAAAACAGGATTTAATGCGCACATGAAACAAGTAAAAATTACTGTGCATATACGAGTACCACTAACCCAAATTATGTTGACTGTTAATATCTCACCCAAACATATTCTGATTTAAAATAAGACTGTTTCAGATTTTAACCACAAATAAGTCAAGTAAAGAATCAGAATTTAATATCAGAACTTAGACTTATATCAGACCTTAACAGTCATCAGAACATGATTCCTTAACTTGAAAAGTGAATGCCTATTTTTGTAATTCTTCACACAAATTCTGATTTCGTTTCTTCAGAACTTAATCATCAGAACTTCCATCATTACTTTTCCTCGGAATTTATGCAACTGACACTTAAACGTTCATCTAAAATAATATTTATCACCACAGTAATTTTCATTATTCATATGGAGTGTATGTATGTGCAGTAAGCTAAATATCAGATAAAGATTAAAGTCTGATTCACTTCAGTATATCTTAAAAATAAGGCATAACTAAGAACTTTGCTCAAAATCTATCATGATTCTGAAGTCTACTTTAGAATGAGTTCATGCATGAATCCACCTCAACTGTTTTATGCTCATTTTATGCATCTTTTGAAATTCCATTGTACAGTGGCTTCTCAGTGTAAGTGAGTCACGACTGCTTATCAGAATTTATGCTATTATCAGAGTATTTCTACAGTAATCATAGAGTGTGAAAAGTCACCAAGAAAATATTTATTTGCTTTTCTGATGCATATTACTTAATACCAGCAATGCACTTGGGTCTTCCCTTCCACATTTTTACTCTAGATCTCAAAGGAGTACCTGATTTTTATTCCCTTTTCTTTTTCTTTTGATAAGTGAGGTTTATTAGCACTTAGTACATCCATCAATTTTACTAACATCAGAACTTAACAGATAAGAAGCACTATTTCAGTTTTTGACTTAGTAATAAGATACACAAAGTAAACTTCAACTAAGCTCAATATCAGAATTTGCTTGTGTTAAAAGTTTTCCACATAAACAATTACTTCAAACATGGGATCTTTAGTATATTAAAGACTACTAGGTCAGCATCTAGCATAGTTATCCTCATTGGATTGAATAGTCACAGAAACCTTCATATCACTATCAGAGTTTAGAAATACACATCAGACAATAATCAGCACTTAAGCAATTTTCAATTTAAGCACAGAATACACAAAGATAGTAATATCTGTAAATACAGATCATAAAATTTGATGCATCAGAACAAAAGCTAAGCAGATTTAGAGAAAGAACCTGAAACCATTCCAAGTTTATTTACCAATCTTGTAAAAGTAGCTTCACACAGTGGTTTTATCAAGATATCTGCTAGTTGTTGGTCTGTTGGAACAAAGTGCAATTCTATTGTACCTTCATCCACATGTTCCCTTATAAAGTGGTACCTAATGCTGATGTGCTTGGTCATTGAGTGTTGAACTGGATTACCTGTCATAGCAATAGCACTTTGATTATCACAATAAATAGGGATTTTAAAATATGTTAACCCATAATCCAGTAACTGAATCTTCATCCAAAGAATCTGTGCACAACAGCTTTCTGCAGCAATGTACTCTACTTCTACAGTTGATGTGGAAATTGAGTTTTGTTTCTTGCTAAACCAAGAAACCAATCTGCCTCCAAGAAATTGGCAGCTTACACTTGTGCTTTTCCTGTCTATTTTGCATCCTGCAAAATCTGCATCTGAGTAACCTATTAGTTTAAAGTCTGATTCTCTAGGATACCACAATCCCAGATCAGTTGTTCCCTTAAGATACTTGAAAATTCTTTTCACAGCTGTTATGTGAGGTTCTCTTGGATCTGCTTGAAATCTTGCACAAAGACAGGTAGCGTACATGATATCAGGTTTACTAGTAGTTAGATAGAGTAGAGAGCCAATCATACCTCTGTAATCAGTAATATCTACTGATTTACCAGTATCCTTATCCAATTTTGTTGCAGTGGCCATGGGAGTGGATGCACTTGAATAATCTTGCATTCCAAATTTCTTCAGCAAATTTTTGGTGTACTTGGATTGACAAATAAAAGTTCCTTCTTCATTCTGCTTGACTTGAAGGCCCAGAAAATAGCTAAGTTCCCCCATCATACTCATTTTTATATCTTGATTGCATCAGTTCGGCAAACTTCTTGCAAAGTCTGTCATTTGTAGAACCAAAAATGATATCATCAACATATATCTGAACCAAAAGTAAGTCATTTTCATGGTTGAGGTAGAATAGTGTTTTGTCAATAGTTCCTCTGTTAAATCCACTTTCCAGAAGAAACTGAGCTAAAGTCTCATACCATGCTCTTGGAGCTTACTTAAGGCCATAAAGTGCTTTATCAAGCCTGTAGACATGATTTGGAAATCTAGAATCTACAAAGCCTGGAGGTTGTTCAACATATACTTCCTCTTCCAATTCTCCATTGAGAAAAGCACTTTTCACATCCATTTGAAAGACAATAAACTTTTTATGAGTAGCATAAGCCAAAAATATCCTTATAGCTTCCAATCTAGCAACTGGTGTAAATGTTTCATCATAATCAATTCCCTCAAGTTGAGAATATCCTTTTACAACCAGCCTTGCTTTATTCCTTGTAATTATGCCATCACTATCAGTTTTATTTCTGAACACCCACTTTGTACCAACAACAGATTTGTTCTTTGGTCTTGGCACTATGGTCCAGACTTTGTTTCTTTCAAATTCATTTAACTCTTCCTACATTGCTTGCACCCAATCAGCATCTTGAAGAGCTTCTTCCACTTTCTTTGATCCAGTCTGAGAAAGAAAAGACTTATAGAGACATTCACTTGAAGTAGTTGTTCTAGTTCTGACACCTGCATCAGGATTTCCAATTATTAAATCAGGTGTATGTGATTTAGTCCACTTCCTTGCATATGGAAGGTTTTCTCTAGAACTGGATGCTCCCCCATGATCCATGCTGTCTTCATCAACATTTTTTGATGCTCCCCCTGAAACTATGCTCTATGAGTTGGATCCTTCAGAATTTAAGTTTTCAAAATTATCAGAACTCGGCTTATCAGAACTTGATGAATCAGAACTTGAAGAGCCAGTTGTATGTTCTTATGCTTCTTGAGATGTGGTTGTATCTTCAATATGCTCCCCCTGCACAGGTGCATCTTCCTTTGGCGTAGTCACCACAGTTTCAATAACATCAGAGTTTAATCCATCAGAGTTTGCGGTATCAGGATTTAGTCTGTCAGGATTTCCAGTATCAGAATTTAAGTCTTCATTTTCAAATCTCAGCTGATCATGATCATTGAAATCTTCAAGTCCAATAATCTTCTTATCATCAAAGGAGACATTGATAGATTCCATGACAACCCTTGTTCTTAAATTGTAGACTCTGAAGGCTTTTGTGGAAAGTGGATATCCAACAAAAATTCCTTCATCAACTTTTAAATCAAATTTGGATAGTTGTTCAGGGTGAGTCTTAAGAACAAAACACTTGCATCCAAATACATGAAAATACTTCAGATTTAGCTTCTTTTTCTTCACCATCTCATATGGTGTCTTTCCATGCTTGTTAATGAGTGTTGCATTCTGAGTAAAACAAGCAGTCTGCACAGTTTCAGCCCAAAAATAGGTTGGTAGCTTTCCTTCATCAAGCATTATTCGTGCAGCTTCAATAAGAGTTCTATTCTTTCTTTCAACAACTCCATTTTGCTGTGGAGTTCCAGGAGCAGAAAATTCCTGCTTGATTCCATGGTCTTTGCAGAACTCTTCCATAATCAAATTTTTGAACTCAGTGCCATTATCACTTCTTATGATCTTTACAGAATCTTTGACCAATTTATCCAATTGCTTGACATGATCAATCAAGATAGATGCAGTTTCACTTTTTGTGTGCAAGAAATACACCCATGTGTATCTGGTGAACTCAGCCACTATGACCATAGCATATTTCTTCTTTGCAATAAACATGACATTCACTGGACCAAATAGATCTACATGTAGTAGGTGATAAGGCTTAAGAATTGATGATTTAGTCTTGCTCTTGAATGAAGATTTTCTTTGTTTTGCCATCTGACATGAATCACAAAGGCCATCAGGAGCAAATACTGATTTTGGTAGTCCTCTCACAAGATCTTTCTTGACTTGTTCATTTATATTGTTGAAATTTAAATGAGAGAGTTTCTTGTGCCAATTCCAGCTTTCTTCAATTGATGCTCTACTTATCAGACAGATTGCAGAACCATCAGTACTTTTCAAACGCTTGGCTTCATAAATGTTACCATGCATGTATCCTTTCAGAACAACTTTGCCTGTAGATTTGCTTACAACTTCACAGTGTTCTTCAAAGAAATCCACATGATAACCTCTGTCACAGATTTGACTGACACTCAGCAGATTGTGTTTAAGTCCTGAGACCAGAGCTACTTCTTTAATGATGACATTCCCAAGATTGATATTGCCATATCCCAGTGTTTTTCCAATGTTGCCATCTCCATAAGAAATACTTGGGCCAACTTTTTCCACAAAGTCTGATAGCAGGGCTTTATTTCCAGTCATATGTCTTGAACATCCACTGTCCAGAACTAGGATGTTTTTCCTGTTGCCCTGCAATCACAAAGACCACTAATGATTAGTTTTAAGGATCCAGACTTGCTTGGATCCTTTGGCCTTATTAAGTTTGTTAACATTTGCAGCGGATTTAGCATCAGAGTTTATGTTAACATTTTTCTTATCAGCATTTACACTATCAGACTTTGTATCAGTACTTACACTAGAAGGAATAATGCTACTTTCTTTAAAGAAGGTTTTATTTGATAATAATCATAGTACAAACTATGATATTTCTCACAAGTGTAAATGGAATGCCATAAACTACCACAATGAAAACAAGGATTTTGTGGCCTATATCTAACAGACTGACTCTTAACTCCTGACTTTGAAGGTAAGGAGTTTATGTTCTTATTCTTCCTGCAAAAAGAAGCCAGAAGGTTAGAACTTCCACAGTTATGACATGTTTTTCTAGGAGCATGAGGAACAGGCTTATAATCATTGTTTTTATTCACATTTTCCTTTCCATTCCATTCCTATTTTTCCTAGGTGACTTTACCTTGTTTACATTCTTAACATCTTTCAGCTTATGCTTAAGCTGCTTCTTTGTCATTAAGCCTATTGTTAGGAATATATGTGCATTAGTTTGATGATATGTTTAACAAAACACTTAAGTAGAAATTTAGTGTCTGTAGCCTCAACGGATAAGACCACTTTGGCTATCCGTTGATGGTGTAGCTTTACTTAGAAATAAGTCTAGTATTGTAGCATATTTCAGTCTCTGTATTTAAAATTGTAATTCTTAGAAGTTGAGAGAAACTATGAGTCATGTTGACTACTAGATGATATGCAGATAGGAAGGCCAATTGTAAATATTTCATGCCTTGTAATTTTGTATAAATGAAGTGGTATCAACGGATGACTTAAAAGACCTTCAACGGATGAGAAGCTAAGCTTCAACGGATGTCTCTAAAGCTTCAACGGATAACATCCTTCAACGGATGAGAGCATCAACGGATGAAAGCTTCAACGGATAACATCCTTCAACGGATGAAGTCATCAACGGATGAAAGCTTCAACGGATGTTCTGCTAATCAGCCGTTGATAAGTGGTAGTTGTACCTACAAGCAGAGGCACGTGGGTTGACAGAGAAAACTGAGATGTGGTAGCCGAATTTCAGGATCAACAGAAAAAGCAGCCGTTCTTCTTTTGTACAAAGTTGCAATAGTCAACAAAGTACTTGAGTGAACAGGAAAAGAAGCAAGTGAAGAACTTATTTTACTATTGTAATTTTATATTGTTTTTCACTTGTACACTTGGTAATATATATGAACCAAGAAGAAGCTAGTAATTAGAGAGATTTTTTCCAGAGCTGTTAAGAAATATCTTGAGAGAAAATTCATCTAGTTTGTACTAGGATGCAGCTGTGATCAACATTGTTGAACACAGATTTTCTAATATACCATCTCTGGTGGAACAACAAATCCACCAGAAAAGTTTTTAAGGTCTGTTGTGTTCTTTACATTTGTGCTTGAATATATATCTGTCTGTATTAGCTTAAAGCAATTCACACACTTGTTCTTCTTGAACACACAACTTTATAAACTGCTCAAAACTTGAAAAAGTTTTGAGATTTACATTCAACCCCCCTTCTGTAAATCTCATTGTTAGTCTTCTAGGAATAACAATTGGTATCAGAGCAGGCTCTTGACACACAAAGAGTTTAAAGATCTTGGAATCTAACAAAGATGAGTAAGAAGGATATTGGAGTAAAGATCCCAGTTCTTGACAAAGACAGTTATCACCACTGGAAGGTGAAAATGCACCTTCATCTACTCTCCCAAGATGAAGGTTATGTAAACTGCATTGAGAATGGTCCTCACATTCCCCACAAAGTAGCCACAGTTGCTACGGCCACAATTGCTGTTGGTCAATCCATTCCAAAACCCAGAGCAGAATGGACAATGGAAGACACAGAAGAAGTCCACAAGGATAAGAAGGCTATGAACATTTTGTTTAATGGTCTTGACAAGGATATGTTTGATAATGTGATAAATTGTTCAACTGCCAAAGAGGTTTGGGACACAGTTCAGCTGCTGTGTGAAGGTACAGAACAAGTAAGAGAGAACAAAATGCAGCTTCTCATTCAACAGTATGAGCACTTTCATTTTGAAGAAAATGAATCTTTAAATGACACATTCAATAGATTCCAAAAACTGTTGAATGGACTGAAGCTGTATGGTAGAGTGTACCAGGTGAAGGATTCAAATCTTAAATTTTTGAGATCCTTACCAAAGGAATGGAAACCCATGACTGTTTCCTTAAGAAACTCTCAAGATTATAAGGACTTTACTCTTGAAAGATTATATGGAATCTTGAAGACTTATGAACTAGAGTTGGAACAGGATGAGGTATTGGAGAGGGGGAGAAAGAAAGGAGGTTCAGTTGCATTGGTAGCTGAAAATGAGAAAGAATGCAGAAAAGAAACTGTGAGATCTACATCAAGCTCCAAAGATGGTGTAAGAAATCCAGAATCAGACAAGGGTAAAGGGCAAGTTGCTGAAAATGAAGACAACTCCAGTCAAGATGACTCTGATGGTATTGATGAGCATCTTGCATTTCTGTCCAGGAGATTTGCAAAGATGAAGTTCAGGAAAAACACTAGAGCCACTAAACCCCATAAGAACATGGTGGACAAATCCAAGTTCAAGTGTTTTAATTGTGGTATGAGTGGACACTTTGCAAGTGAGTGCAGAAAGCCAACCTCTGAAAAGAAGAAATTTGAACAAGTAGATTACAAAAAGAAATATTTTGATCTGCTCAAACAGAAGGAAAGGGCTTTCATTACTCAAGAAAGAGACTGGGCAGCTGATGGAGAAGAAGAGGATGAAGACATGGAATATGTTAACTTGGCTCTCATGGCTGATTCTGAGGAGAATGAAGTTAGTTCATCAAGCAACCAGGTAATTACTACTGATATAACACAGCTTACTAAAGAAGAGTGCAATGATGCTTTTAATGACATGTCTACTGAACTGTATCATTTGCGTGTATCTCTTAAATCTCTTGCTAAAGAAAATAGTAGGATTAAAGAGAACAATCTGTTTTTAAGTAATAGAAATGCTGTGTTAGAAGATAAGTTAATTGACCTAGAAAAGACTAAGCTGCATTGTGTATCTGTTGAAAATGAACTAGCTGAATCTATTAAGAAAGTAGAAATACTTTCCAATCAATTAGAGAAAGAGCAAGAGGTGATTAAAGCCTGGAAAACATCTAGGGATGTAAGTGCTCAAATTGCCAAAGTCCAAGGAATTGAATCATTCTGTGAAACTGCCTGGGATAAAAATAAAAAGAAACTGGAATTAATTGATGGACTGTCAACGGATGTGGAATCAACGGATGATGAAAGTTATCCGTTGAAGGAAGAAAAGGAACATCCGTTGAAGGTTCCTCAATTAAAACAGGCAGATGTTTCTAAAAGAGAAAATCTAAAGAAACTCAACAAAAAGTTTGGTTCAACTTCAAAGAACTTTGTCAAAGAAGGAGCAAGCACATTCAAAGATGTCAGAAAGGTGAATGTAGGGCACATGACCTTAGAACAGTTAAACAATAGGCTCAAGATGGTTGAGGATAAAAAGGAATCCAAAAGGAAATCCAACAGAAATGGGAAGGTAGGAGTTAACAAACATAACAATTACACACCTGACAAGTATGCTCCTAGAAAAAGCTGTGTGCATTGTAGTAGTGTTAATCATCTATCTGCTAACTGTAAATCTATTAAGAAATCTCCCATAACTGTACCTTCTTCCATGCCTAACATGTCTGTATCACCTCTACATGCTCTGCCTGTTATGTCTCAACAAAATCCTTATGCACATTTTGCAAACATGCCATATTTTAACAATTCTTATCTTGCTGCATTCAGTATGCCTCAACTGCCATACAATATGCCAATGTGGAATAACATGTATGCACAATCCATGCCTAATAATACTATAAATGTGCTGGATAATGTTGTGACTAACCCTACACCTCAACCAACCACATCTAAGACCAAGGTTGACTCAAACTCACCTAAGTCTAAAGATGCAGGAGGAATGAAGTCTAGGAGAAAGGCTAACAAGAATGGACCCAAGGAAACTTGGGTACCAAAATCAAATTGATTGATTTTGTGGTGTGCAGGAAAATAGAAGAAATCTATGGTACTTGGACAGTGGCTGTTCAAGACACATGACTGGAGATTTCTCCCTGCTCACAGAGTTTAAAGAGAGAGCTGGCCCCAGCATAACCTTTGGAGATGACAGCAAAGGGTTTACTATGGGATATGGCTTGATTTCAACAAGGAATGTCATCATTGAAGAAGTTGCATTAGTTGATGGTCTCAAGCACAACTTACTGAGTATCAGTCAACTATGTGATAGAGGGAATACAGTTTCCTTCAATTCTGAAGCCTGTGTTGTCACTAGTAAGAAAGACAACAAAGTGGTTCTAACTGGAGTTAGAAAAGGAAATGTGTACTTAGCTGACTTCAACTCTACAGATGCAGAATCTATTACTTGTCTTTTCAGCAAAGCAAGTTCAGTTGAGAGTTGGCTATGGCACAAGAAGCTATCCCATTTGAATTTCAAGACAATGAATGATCTAGTCAAAAAGGACTTAGTAAGAGGAATTCCTCTTGTTGAATTCTCAAGGGATGGTCTGTGTGATGCTTGTCAGAAAGGCAAACAAAGGAAAGCATCATTTCAGAAGAAGCTTGAAACAACAATTGATGAACCATTACAGCTGTTACATATGGATTTGTTTGGACCAGTCAATGTATTGTCAATAGCAAGAAAAAGATATTGTTTAGTGATTGTAGATGATTTCTCAAAGTTCACATGGGTCTGTTTTCTTGGATCAAAGGATGAAGCAAGTGAAATCATTATCAATCACATCAGGCAAGTCAATAATCATCCTGACTTAAAAGTAAGAAACATCAGGAGTGACAATGGAACTGAATTCAAGAATTTGACATTGAGGCTGTTCTGTGAAGAAAATGGAATCATGCATGAGTTCTCAGCTCCAAGAACACCTCAGCAAAATGGGGTAGTTGAAAGAAAGAACAGATCTTTAATTGAGGCTGCCAGAACAATGCTTGAAGAATCAAAGTTACCAACATATTTTTGGGCTGAAGCTGTTAATTGTGCCTGTTTCACTCAAAATATTTCTCTGATCAATCAAGCTAAAGGCATGACTCCTTATCAGTTGTTCAAGAAAAGAAAACCAACTCTAAACTTTCTTCATGTCTTTGGATGTAAATGTTTTATACTAAGGAATCAATCTGACCATAAAGGGAAGTTTGATGCAAAGGCTGATGAAGGAATATTTGTTGGTTATTCAGCTGGAAAATCTTATAGGGTCTACAATCTAAGAACCAACATTGTTATGGAATCTGTGCATGTTGTGTTTGATGATAAAAAGATTGATGGACTAACAGATGAGGAACATTATGAGAGACTCAAATTTGACAATATTGAAATATATTGTGATGATAGTGAAGAAGAGATTGATGGAGACGACACTTCAAAAGGAATACAAAATCTGCTCCTGGATAATGCACAAAATTCAGCATCCGTTGAAAGACATTGTGCATCATCCGTTGAAGTACTTAATGAAACATCCGTTGATCATAGCTCATCAACTGATAATCAATTTACATCATTAATTGATGGAACTCCAAGTTCCCTGCAAAGGACCAACAACTCAGGGGGAGTTTCAACTAATCAAAACTCTATCTCACATCATGACAATACTGAGATCACCTCATCTAGAGCTCATCTTCCACCTCAAAGGAAATGGACCAAGAATCATCCCTTTGAACTGATCATTGGTGATGCATCATCTAAAGTGCAAACAAGAAGAGCTACTCAAGATGAATGTCTGTATAGTAGTTTTCTATCTCAGGAGGAACCTAAGAAAGTGGAAGAAGCCTTATTGGATCCAGATTGGATATTAGCTATGCAGGAAGAGCTAAACCAATTTGAGAGAAACCAAGTTTGGAAGCTGGTACCCAAACCAAAGAACAAGAGTCCTATTGATACAAAATGGGTATTCAGAAATAAGATGGATGAAAATGGCATTATCATAAGGAATAAAGCCAGATTGGTTGCTAAAGGCTATTCTCAGCAAGAGGGAATAGATTTTGATGAGACATATGCTCCTGTTGCAAGACTTGAAGCTATCAGAATCTTTCTAGCCTATGCAGCCCATGCCAATTTCAAAGTCTATCAAATGGATGTCAAGAGTGCATTTCTAAATGGGAAATTAGAGGAAGAAGTCTATGTAAGTCAACCTCCAGGATTTGAAGATCCAAATTTTCCAGACTATGTGTATTATCTGTTGAAAGCACTCTATGGACTGAAGCAAGCACCTAGAGCCTGGTATGAAACATTATCAAAATTTCTTTTGGAGAATCACTTCACTAGAGGTACTGTTGATAAAACTCTCTTCTTTAGAAATGTTAATGGCTCTAGTATACTTGTTCAAATTTATGTAGATGACATAATATTTGGTTCTAAAGATAATAATCTTTGTAAGAAGTTTGCTAAGCTAATGCAAAGTAATTATGAAATGAGCCTAATGGGAGAACTAACCTATTTTCTTGGTTTACAAATTAAACAAGTTAGTAATGGAATTTTCATTAGTCAAACTAAATATATTCATGATCTTTTAAAGAAGTTTGACTTAATGGAATGTTCATCTGCAAAAACTCCCATGGCCACTGCCACCAAACTTGAATTAAATAAGACTGAAAGGTCTGTGGACATTACAAGTTATAGAGGCATGGTTGGTTCACTTTTATATTTAACTGCTAGCAGACCAGATATAATGTTTGCTACATGTCTGTGTGCGAGATTTCA
This sequence comes from Apium graveolens, assembly GCF_009905375.1. Lineage (NCBI taxonomy): Eukaryota > Viridiplantae > Streptophyta > Magnoliopsida > Apiales > Apiaceae > Apium > Apium graveolens. The sequence continues at coordinate 145,056,442 of NC_133653.1, forward strand.
AGCTGATCCTAGGGAGTCTCACTTAATTGCTATCAAGAGAATTTTCAGATATCTCAAGGGTACACCGAATTTAGGAATTTGGTATCCTAGAGAATCTGGCTTTGATCTAATTGGTTATTCAGATGCAGACTATGCAGGTTGCAAAATAGACAGGAAAAGTACAACAGGCTCCTGTCAATTCCTGGGAAACAAGCTTGTATCATGGTTTAGCAAAAAGCAAAATTCAGTCTCTACTTCTACAGCTGAGGCTGAATACATTGCTGCTGGAAGTTGCTGTTCTCAAATGTTATGGATGAGGAATCAACTCCTTGATTATGGACTTCATGTTGATAGAATACCTATCTTTTGTGACAACACAAGTGCCATAGCCATAACAGAGAATCCTGTGCAGCACTCAAGGACCAAGCACATTGATATTAAGTACCACTTCATCAGGGAGCATGTCATGAATGGTACAGTAGAACTACATTTTGTTCCAAGTGAACAACAAATTGCTGACATATTTACCAAGCCACTTGATGAATCAACATTCACAAGATTGGTAAGTGAGCTAGGTATGCTTAATTACTCTTAAAATTCATGTCTTCTTTGCAATTTGATGTGGAGCCTGAAATATATTAGTTGCTAGAACAAATTTGACTTTTAACAAAGTTTATTCCATCAACGGATGTTCCCTATCCGTTGAAAGTCAAAATTGCTCTATCAACGGATATTCATTATCCGTTGAAAGACAAGTATATCTCTGGAACTTTTATCCGTCAACGGATAAAGCTGAAGTACCTTTCAACGGATGACAATTTACATTATCCGTTGAAATGTCACATCAGACGTTTGAGGTGTTTCACAGCCGTTGATTCTATTTTCTTAACCGTTGATACCATACATACATCTGTATGTATTGGTTTTAAAGGTAGTTATTAGAATACTTACAGTTTATTCTTAAACGGCTGAAATTCACTAACACCTATTTATTGATTAATCCTTTATTTATTTATTTTTTTTTTCTTTGAAAGCATATAAGCCCTTCTGATTGTTCATTATTACTTTACGCTTTCTTAGAATTTCAAGCATTTACCATTTTCTCTCTGCAAAACCCTCAAGTTATTCTCTGCAATTTCTACTTACAACAATGGCACCAGTCGTGAAGATTATGTCTCAATCTGGGTTCATCTACGAGAAGAATAATTTCATAGCTCTGGTAGAGAAGAATGAAGCCCACTCGGATTATCACAAAATGATGGACTTCATCAAAAACTGTAAACTTAGCTATGCAATGCTGGAAGCCCCAACGATTTTCTGTGAAGTAGTTGAGGAGATTTGGACAACTGCTGAGTTCAACTCCATGGATATGACTATCTCCTTCACTCTCAAAGGTAAAAATCACTGTATAAACTGTGATGACTTACAAGCATGTTTTAAATTACCTGAGAACAATGCCATGACACCACACACTGATAGTGATGTATCCAGCATGTTAGATTCCATAGGTTACTCTCTTAACTCTGCTAATTTAGGGGGTATTAGACGAAAAGGCCTTAGGAAAGAATGGAGTTTTCTTGGGGATGCCTTCATAAAGGTTTTCTCTGGGAAAATTAGTAATTTTGATGCCATAACTTCATCTCTTGTTAACATGTTCTATATGCTTGTTTCTGATAGGTACTTTAACTTTAGCAACTATGTGATGCTAGAATTAGGTACTAGATTAGGTAACAAAGCTAATAGACCTAATAACATCTATTATGCTAGATTCTTTATGTTATTGGCTAACCATGTTGCTGAAGGTTTAGTCATAATCAATGAGAATAATAAACTCAAGTGCTGGGCACAAGAGAAAAGAGTTCTTGCAGACTTGAAGAGAATGGATCTTAACAGCAGTGTGCAATTGGTATATTTACCAATCATGAATGCACCCCAGGTAGGTGAGGTAATTGCTTCTACAACTCCTACTTCTTCCAACCCCTCTATTTCTTTATCTTCTAGTGTGGCCATGAAATCTGTGTCAATGCCCCAACAGATTTCTACCAAGGTCACCAAATCCAAACTTTCAAAATCCAAGACAAAGAAAACCACCTCTGTTGTTTCTCAAAAGACAACAGTTGTAACAACAACCATTAACCCTGAGGGAAGTGATCAGGGTGTGAGTGGTGAGGGGAGGGGTGAACATCAAAGAAACCCCCAGGATAAGGAAGGAGAGTTGAGTGCTTCCCAAGCTAGCCAAGCCCCAGTTTCTCAAAAAGCTGTGGTGGTTGAAAAGGTCTCTAGCACATCCCTAGTAGCATCCTCCCAAAAGGATGTTACTATTGAAAAGAGTTCCCATCCAGGAACACAGAACAAAAGAGGGAGGGACACTAAAGCCAAACACTCACCTACAAAAGCCTTTATTAGAAGAAAGAAGGCTAGAACCCAATCTTCTACACAGGGTGCACACACTGCACAGAAACATCCATCTGTCTCTGTGCCTTCTCAAACTCAGTTTGATGTGACTCCAATAAATGTGGAGTCACAGCCCCATTCTCTCACAATAACTACACATCAATCACCAAATACTTCTTCACCATCTCTGGATGTGGATATGCTATTCCTATCAATTCCTGATTCTCCCTCTTTACAACTCAGGGAGAAGCCCCACTCAAATACAGGTGATCATCATCTTTTAGATGATTTGTTGGATCACCCGCAAATTCTTTCAGATATAATTGAAGGATCTGTATCAACACATATCAAATCAATCTATACAGATTCAACAGTTATATCACTTTCAATTTCATCTTCTTTTCCTTCTTCAATGGATATCACTCATCCGTTGACAAGTGGTTGCTCTTCAACGGATAAGCTTAACAGCAGTTATCCGTTGATAACAACAGTTTCAACTTCAACGGATATTCCACATCCGTTGATAGTCTCTACACAAATAACTGAAATGATTCCAAGTGTAGAAGACATGAATACTGTGCAATCACTTTTAGGATTGAGGGCAGGGAGTGAAAATTTGAGTGAGAGGCTGGGTTGCTCCCAGGCAAAAGGAGAGATTGAGAGCACAAAAATGCATGCTATTTCTTCCAGCATGGCAAAAGTCAGTGAGTGGAGTACCACCTTAGAAGGTGAAGGTGAGGGAGTGAGATGTGTGAGCCAGGGGGAGCCCCTGATGCAAGAACATAGAGAAAAAGAGAGAAAAGCAGGTACAGTTGATACAAGGGTGGAACCAGCCATTGCTCATGAGTCAATGATTGTGGATGATGCTGAAAAGGAAAGACAATTTCAGCAACATTACAAAGCTGTAATTGATAACATTTCCTTGGATGCTGACACTTTTACTCATCCTGTGACAGCCTATCAACTGTTGGCTGCACAGGGCAATGAGGAGGCAGAAAGGACACTACATCTAGTGCACTCAACAGAATCTCTTCAAAGGGATAAAGCTGCTATTAACAGGATGCCTTCTACAGCTGGTGAGCCATCTGAGGAATTTGGAGTAAATTCTGATGATGATGACTCTATTTCTTCTGATGGAAGCATGAACATAGGGGGAGATGAAGACCCTAGTTCCATTCCTAATCTACCTGAATGGGCCCTGACTAAGGAGCATAGAACAGGTGAATTCAATGTCCACCTGGTCAAACAAATCATCACTATTCAACAGGCCATTCAGAACACTTCAAATGCAAATATCAAGGCTATCCTCCAAGCTCACCTGGACTCACTGCATCTCATGAAGTTGCAGAAAGTAAAGCAAGATATGAGTCTAAATGATCTCAGGAAAGATATTGCTGACTTGAAATCCTTCACTTCAGAAAAATTGGATTCAGTCATGCCCTATGGTACTTTGCAGGACTTGGTTTCGAGATTGAAAAAGGAATCAGTTACTGAACAAAGGCTGGCCAAGTTGGAAGACAGAGTTCAAGGAATTGAAGATTCTGTGGCCACCCTTCTTCTCAACCAACAATCTCAAACCAATCTCCTAATGCAGCTGGCAAAAGCACAAGGCTTGACCCCTCTCCTTGATGATAACAAAAAGGGGGAGAATAAAAGGGAAGGGGAAGGAGAGCCCTCTACAAAGATTCAGATATCTAAAGTGCTAGTTCCTGCCATCACTACCTCTCCAATCATTCAAATCAAGGGAAAATCTGATGGAATTGATTTGATTCAGCTAGCAGCAGCTGAAATACAAATGAAAGAACAATGGAGGAGAATTGATGAAAGGTTGCAATTGGTGTTTGGTTCTACACAAAATAAATCAACATCTGTGAAATTTAGCACAAAGATTGAACCAATCAACATGGAGCTCATGCCAGTAGGGAGTCTTAAGGATGGAGAAGCTTCTTCCAAAGAGCTACAAGCTATAATCCTCAAGCCCAATGAAAGATCCAATAAGGACTCAACAAAGAATCCTTTAAAAGAAGTGGACTTTCCTCCTTCAAAAGATGATGAGAACAAGATCTTAGGCAGGAGTATTGCCTATCTCAAAAAGTCCATGGATGAGGCTGTAAGGAGAAATAGAGCTATTATCATTAGAGAGGGAAAGAGCATATGTGTGATGCAAGGACATCCCAAATTCTCAATAGCTAAGAAAGAAGAAGCCAAGCAATTAAAGGCTGACAAAAGAGCACAAGCAAAGCTTGAAAAACAGCTAAAGTCAAGCCAAGTTGAAGAAATGAAAGGAATTGAAGTCAGGGGTGAAGAAAAGATTGCTAACTTAGATGAGGTTCTTGGGAGCATATTTGGTGAAAATATGGAGGAAAGAGAGGAATGGCAGAAGGGAAACAGAAGAAAGGCCAAGGCACACAGAAGGAGTGAAGATAACCCTGAAGATACCAAATCTACATCTAAACCACTACCTTCCATACCTGAACCTTTTGTTACTGATCCCTCTATAAATATCCATGGTGAACCAATCATTCCAAAAGAGGAACCTATTGATTGGGACAACATCACATTGCCTACCTTTCTAACCACTCTTCCACCACCAAAGAAACAGAAAAGAAAACCAAAATCTACACCTCCCACAACCTCTAAGAAATTCACTCAAAAACAAAAACCTAAACCTAAGTCACCCATTTCTAAAGATGATTATGTTCACATCTGTGACATAAAAGAAATTTCAGACATTGAACTCTATCTGGATGAGCTGGAGGATGTAAGGGGAATAGCTGCCTACAGACAGTTACCAGAAAGATTAGTGTTCAGATATAAAGGAGCTGGGGAAAGAACATGGCCTCTCCACAGGATTCTAAATGAAGGCTACTCTACCTTGATCAGAGTCTTTTCAGCCATCAAAAAGGATTCTGGCTTTACCAGAACAGCCAAGACTGAAATTCTCAACAAGATTGCCAACATAAGGAAGACTTGGAGGGAACCAAATGCTTTGCCCAGAACCTTACTCATACAAGAAAGGGGAACTAAAATTCACAAATCACCTCATTGGTTGATGGAATTTAGAGATGACAAAGGAGTCAGAAGATTTTTCAGACTTGAAGACCAACTCAAGATTGCCAGCAATGAAACTCTCAAGGAAATGCAATCTAAGTTGGATATCAGTGATGAAGATGAAGCTGAATTCTTCAGAAAACTCCAACTCCAAATTGAGGGAAATGACAAAGGGCTAGGAAAGAAAACCAGGGAACAAAGAAGAAAATGATGTTTTGCTCAGGCTAGAGGAGCACCCTTGGAAATACTGTAAATCTTCAATTACCTCCTAGTACATACACTTTTGCAGCACTTTTTATATTTCTACTTAGTTTCAATTCAAATATTTGTTAAGTGTTTTGTTATCATCAAGTTAACCCTGAATTTATGCCTACAGTTCTTATAGACATAAATAGGGGGAGATTGTTAGGAATATATGTGCATTAGTTTGATGATATGTTTAACAAAACACTTAAGTAGAAATTTAGTGTCTGTAGCCTCAACGGATAAGACCACTTTGGCTATCCGTTGATGGTGTAGCTTTACTTAGAAATAAGTCTAGTATTGTAGCATATTTCAGTCTCTGTATTTAAAATTGTAATTCTTAGAAGTTGAGAGAAACTATGAGTCATGTTGACTACTAGATGATATGCAGATAGGAAGGCCAATTGTAAATATTTCATGCCTTGTAATTTTGTATAAATGAAGTGGTATCAACGGATGACTTAAAAGACCTTCAACGGATGAGAAGCTAAGCTTCAACGGATGTCTCTAAAGCTTCAACGGATAACATCCTTCAACGGATGAGAGCATCAACGGATGAAAGCTTCAACGGATAACATCCTTCAACGGATGAAGTCATCAACGGATGAAAGCTTCAACGGATGTTCTGCTAATCAGCCGTTGATAAGTGGTAGTTGTACCTACAAGCAGAGGCACGTGGGTTGACAGAGAAAACTGAGATGTGGTAGCCGAATTTCAGGATCAACAGAAAAAGCAGCCGTTCTTCTTTTGTACAAAGTTGCAATAGTCAACAAAGTACTTGAGTGAACAGGAAAAGAAGCAAGTGAAGAACTTATTTTACTATTGTAATTTTATATTGTTTTTCACTTGTACACTTGGTAATATATATGAACCAAGAAGAAGCTAGTAATTAGAGAGATTTTTTCCAGAGCTGTTAAGAAATATCTTGAGAGAAAATTCATCTAGTTTGTACTAGGATGCAGCTGTGATCAACATTGTTGAACACAGATTTTCTAATATACCATCTCTGGTGGAACAACAAATCCACCAGAAAAGTTTTTAAGGTCTGTTGTGTTCTTTACATTTGTGCTTGAATATATATCTGTCTGTATTAGCTTAAAGCAATTCACACACTTGTTCTTCTTGAACACACAACTTTATAAACTGCTCAAAACTTGAAAAAGTTTTGAGATTTACATTCAACCCCCCTTCTGTAAATCTCATTGTTAGTCTTCTAGGAATAACACCTATGTTAACTTCAGTTGGCTTTTCCTGTTTTAGTTTGTCAGAAGTTAATTCCTCTTTAACTTCTGATTTCTCAGTTTCAGACTTTACAACTACAAACTTAACAGGTTTTACCTTTGGCTTTTGTTTAACAACTATAGGCTTAATTTCTACAATTCCTTTATCATTCTTATCTTCTCCATAACCTAAACCCTCTTTCCAGTTTCCACTACTTAACAAATTATGAGTTGTTCTGCCAGAGTTAGTCCAAGTCCTGATAATCTCTCTTTCCTTTTCTAACTCAGTTTTTAAAGATTCATTCATTTTAAGTACTTCATCCCTAACTTAGAAAGCATCATCTCTATCTTTCTGAGTTTGATGGAACATGACTAACTCTTTTTTTAAATAATCATTCCTCTTTTTACAAGCAAGATTTTCAGAAGTTAATCTTTCACATGTTAAAGTTTGATCTCTATAACTAATGAACATGGTTTTAAGAGGCATAAGTAGTTTGAGGTACCTTTAACTTAGCAGCTTCAGAACTGCTTTCAGCACTTGCCATATCAGCATTTGCCATTAAGGCATAATTTTCTTCACTTTCAGAATCTGAGGTGTTTGTCCAGCTTTTATTCTTTATGACAAGAGCCTTGCCTTTGTCACTCTTTACTTTCTTGTAATCAAGAGATATGTGGCCTTTCTCACCACAGTTGTAGCATTTGACATTTGTATAATCTCCTATGTCAGACTTTCCTCCTTTGCCCTCAGATTTTCTGAAATTCTTCTTATCAGAACTTGCACCTTTCCTGAAAAATTTCTTTCCCTTCCTGAACTTTCTGTATACAATCTTCGTGATTCCTTTCACCATAAGAGCACACAGCTTCATCATCTTTTCATCAGCATCCATCTCAGGCAAGTTATGGTGAAACATGGTTTCATCAGCATTCGTGATGAAAAGATGATGAAGCTGTGTGCTCTTATGGTGAAAGGAATCATGAAGATTGCATACAGAAAGTTCAGGAAGGGAAAGAAATTTTCCAGGAAAGGTGCAAGTTCTGATAAGAAGAATTTCAGAAAATCTGAGGGCAAAGGAGGAAAGTCTGACATAGGAGATTATACAAATGTCAAATGCTATAACTGTGGTGAGAAAGGCCACATATCTCTTGATTACAAGAAAGTAAAGAGTGACAAAGGCAAGGCTCTTGTCACAAAGAATAAAAGCTGGACAAACACCTCAGATTCTGAAAGTGAAGAAAATTATGCCTTAATGGCAAATGCTGATATGGCAAGTGCTGAAAGCAGTTCTGAAGCTGCTAAGTTAAAGGTACCTCAAACTACTTATGCCTCTTAAAACCATGTTCATTAGCTATAGAGATCAAACTTTAACATGTGAAAGATTAACTTCTGAAAATCTTGTTTGCAAAAAGAGGAATGATTATTTAGAAAAAGAGTTAGTCATGTTTCATCAAACTCAAAAAGATAGAGATGATGCTTTCTATGTTAGAGATGAAGTGCTTAAAATGAATGAATCTCTAAAAGCTGAGTTAGAAAAGAAAAGAGAGATTATCAGGACTTGGACTAACTCTGGCAGAACAACTCAGAATTTGTTAAGTAGTGAAAACTGGAAAGAGGGCTTAGGTTATGGAGAGGATAAGAATGATAAAGGAACTGTAGATATTAAGCCTATAGTTGTTAAACAAAAGCCAAAGTTAAAACCTGTTAAGTTTGTAGCTGTAAAGTTTGATACTGAGAAATCAGAAGTTAAAAAGGAATTAACTTCTGACAAACTAAAACAGGAAAAGACAACTTAAGTAAACGTAGGCTTAATCACAAAGAAGCAGCTTAAGCATAAGCTGAAAGATGTTAAGAATGCAAACAAGGTAAAATCACCTAGGAAAAATAGGAATGGAAAGGAAGGTGTGAATAAAAGCAATGATTATAAGCATGTTCCTGATGCTCCTAGAAAAACATGTCATAACTGTGGAAGTTCTAACCATCTGACTTCTTTTCGCAGGAAGAATAAGAACATAAACTCCTTACCTTCAAAGTCAGGAGTTAAGAGTCAGTCTGTTAGATATAAGCCACAAAATACTTATTTTCATTGTGGTAGTTTATGGCATTCCATTTATACTTGTAAGGAATATCATAGACTGTACTATGATTATTATTAAATAAAACCTTCTTTAAAGAAAGTTAGCATTGTTCCTTCTAGTGTAAGTTCTGATTCAAAGTCTGATAGTGTAAATTCTGATAAGAAAAATGTTAATATAAACTCTGATGTTAAATCCGCTGCAAATATTAACAAACTTAATAAGGCCAAAGGATCCAAGCAAATCTGGGTCCTTAAAACTAATCATTAGTGGTCTTTGTGATTGCAGGGCAACAGGAAAAACATCCTAGTTCTGGACAGTGGATGTTCTGGACATATGACTGAAAATAAAGCCCTGCTATCAGACTTTGTGGAGAAGGCTAGCCCAAGTGTTTCTTATGGAGATGGCAACATTGAAAAAACATTGGGATATGGCAATATCAATCTCGGGAATGTCATCATTAAAGAAGTAGCTCTGGTCTCAGGACTTAAACACAATCTGCTGAGTATCAGTCAAATCTGTGACAGAGGTTATCATGTGGATTTCTTTGAAGAACACTGTGAAATTGTAAGTAAATCTACAGGCAAAGTTGTTCTGAAAGGATACAGGCATGGTAACATTTATGAAGCCAAGCTTTCAACAAGTACTGATGGTTCTGCAATCTGTCTGATGAGTAGAGCATCAATTGAAGAAAGCTGGAATTGGCACAAGAAACTCTCTCATTTAAATTTCAACAATATAAATGAACTAGTCAAGAAAGATCTTGTGAGAGGACTGCCAAAGTCAGTATTTGCTCCTGAAGGCCTTTGTGATTCTTGTCAGAAGGCTAAATAAAGAAAATCCTCATTCAAGAGCAAGACTGAATAATCAATTCTTTAGCCTTATCACCTACTACATGTTGATCTATTTGGTCCAGTAAATGTCATGTCTATTGCAAAGAAGAAATATGTTATGGTCATAGTGGATGAGTTCACCAGATACACATGGGTGTATTTCTTGCACACAAAAAGTGAAACTGCATCTATCTTGATTGATCATGTCAGGCAACTGGATAAATTGGTCAAAGATTCTGTGAAAATAATAAGAAGTGATAATGGTACTGAGTTCAAGAATTTGATAATAGAAGAGTTCTGTAAAAACTATGGAATCAAGCAGGAATTTTCTGCTCCTGGAACTCCACAGAAAAATGGAGTTGTTGAAAGAAAGAATAGAACTCTCATTGAAGCTGCACGTACAATGCTTGATGAAGCAAAGCTTTCAACCTATTTCTGGGCTGAAGCTGTGCAGACTGCTTGTTTTACTCAAAGTGCTACACTAATTAACAAGCATGGAAAGACACCATATGATATGGTGAAGAAAAAGAAGCCAAATCTGAAGTATTTTCACGTATTTGGATGCAAGTGTTTTGTTCTTAAGACTCATCCTGAACAGCTATCCAAATTTGATCTAAAAGCTGATGAAGGAATCTTTGTTGGATATCCACTTTCCACAAAAGCCTTCAGAGTCTATAACTTGAGAACAAGAGTCGTCATGGAATCTATCAATGTCTCTTTTGATGATGAGAACATTACTGGACTTGAAGATTTCAATGATCATGATCAGCTGAGATTTGAAAATGAAGACTTAAATTATGATACTGAAAATCCTGACAGTCTAAATTCTGATACTGCAAACTCTGATGGATTAAACTCTGATGTTATTGAAACTGTGGTGACTACGCCAAAGGAAGATGCACCTATGCAGGGGGAGCATACTCAAGATACAACCACATCTCAAGAAGCATCAGAACATAAATATGGCTCTTCAAGTTCTGATTCGTCAAGCTCTGATAAGCCAAGTTCTGATAATTCTGAAAACTTAAATTTTGAAGAATCCAACTCAGAGAGCATAGTTTCAGGGGGAGCATCAGAAAATGTTGATGAAGATAGTATGGATCACGGGGGAGCATCAAGTTCTAGAGAAAACCTTCCATCTGTAAGGAAGTGGACTAAATCACATACACCTGACTTAATAATTGGAAATCCTGATGCAGGTGTCAGAACTAGAACAGCTACTTCAAGTGAATGTCCTTACAATTCTTTTCTCTCTCAGACTGAACCAAAGAAAGTGGAAGAAGCTCTTCAAGATGCTGATTGGGTGCAAGCAATACAGGAAGAGTTAAACGAATTTGAAAGAAACAAAGTCTGGACCCTAGTGCCAAGACCAAAGAACATATCTGTTGTTGGTACAAAGTGGGTATTCAGAAACAAAACTGATAGTGATGGCATAATTACAAGAAATAAGGCAAGGTTGGTTGCAAAAGGATATTCTCAACAGGAGGGAATTGACTATGATGAAACATTTGCACCAGTTGCTAGATTGGAAGCCATAAGGATATTTTTGGCTTATGCTGCTCACAAAAAGTTTACTATCTTTCAAATGGATGTGAAAAGTGCTTTTCTCAATGGAGAATTGGAGGAGGAAGTATATGTTGAATAACCTCCAGGCTTTGTAGATTCCAAATTTCTTAATCATGTCTACAGGCTTGATAAAGCACTTTATGGCCTTAAGCAAGCTCCAAGAGCATGGTATGAGACTTTAGCTCAGTTTCTTCTGGAAAGTGGATTTAACAGAGGAACTATAGACAAAACACTGTTCTACCTCAACCATGGAAAGGACTTACTTCTGGTTCAAATATATGTTGATGATATCATCTTTGGTTCTACAAATGACAGACTTTGCAAGAAGTTTGCCAAACTGATGCAATCAAGATATCAAATGAGTATGATGGGGGAACTCAGCTATTTTTTGGGCCTTCAAATCAAGCAGAATGAAGAAGGCACTTTTATTTGTCAAACTAAGTATACCAGAAATTTGCTGAAGAAATTTGGAATGCAAGATTATTCAAGTGCATCCACTCCCATGGCCACTGCAACAAAACTAGATAAGGATACTGGTAAATAAGTAGATATCACTGATTACAGAGGTATGATTAGCTCTCTACTCTATCTAACTGCTAGTAGACCTGATATCATGTATGCTACCTGTCTTTGTGCAAGATTTCAAGCAGATCCAAGAGAACCTCACTTAACAGCTATGAAAAGAATTTTCAAGTATCTTAAGGGAACAGCTGATGGAATTGTGGTATCCCAGAGAATCAGATTTTAAACTAATAGGTTACTCAGATGCAGATTTTGCGGGTTGCAAAATTGACAGAAAAAGCACAAGTTGAAGCTGCCAATTTCTTGGAGGCAGATTGGTTTCTTGGTTTAGCAAGAAATAAAAGTCAATTTCCACATCAACTGCAGAAGCAGAGTACATTGCTGCAGAAAGCCGTTGTGCACAGATTCTTTGGATGAAGAATCATTTACTGGATTATGGGTTAACATATTTTAAAATCCCTATATACTGTGATAATCAAAGTGCTATTGCTATGACAGGTAATCCAGTTCAACACTCAATGACAAAATACATCAGCATTAGGTACCACTTCATAAGGGAACATGTGGATGAAGGTACAGTGGAATTGCATTTTGTTCCAACAGATCAACAACTAGAAGATTTCTTCACAAAACCGATGTATGAAGCTACTTTTACAAGATTGGTAAATGAACTTGGAATGATTTCAGGTTCTTTCTCTAAATCTGCTTAGTTTTTGTTCTGATGCATCAGACTTTATGATCAGTATTTACAGAAATTACTCTCTTTGTGTATTCTGTGCTTAATTTCAAATTGCCTAAGTATTGATTGTTGTCTGATATGTATTTCTAAACTCTGATAGTGATATGACTGTTTATGTGCCTATTCAATCCTATGAGGATAGCTGTGCTAGATGCTAACCTGGTAGTCTTTAATATACTAGAGATCCCATATTAGAAGTAGTTATTTATGTGGAAATCCATTGACACAATCAAATTCTGATATTGAGCTTAGTTAAGTTTACTTTGTCTATCTTATTACTAAGTCGAAAACTAGAAGAATGCTTCTCATCTGTTAGGTTCTGATGTTAGTAAATATGTTGAATGTACTAAGTGCTGATAAACCTCACTTATCAAAAGAAAAAGAAAAGAAAAAGAAATAAAAATCAGGTACTCCTTTGAGGTCTAGAGTAAAAATGTGGAAGGGATGACCCAAGTGCATTGCTGGTATTAAGTAATATGCATCAGAAAAGCAAATAATTATTTTTCTTGGTGACTTTTCACACTCTATGATTACTGGAGAAATATTCTATTAATAGCATAAATTATGATAAGCAGTCGTGACTCACTTACACTGAGAAGCCACTGTAAAATGGAATTTCAAAAGATGCATAAAATAAGCACAAAACAGTTGAGGTGGACTCATGCATGAACTCATTCAATAGTAGGCTTCAGAATAATGACAGATTTTAAGTAAAGTTTTTGTTATGCCTTATTTCTAAGATGTACTGCAGTGAATCAGACCTTACTATTTGTCTGATATTTTACTTAATGCACACACTTACACTCCATATGAATAATAAAAATTACTGTGGTGATCAATATTATTTTAGATGAACAGTTTATGTGTCAGATTGCATAAATTCTGAGGAAAAAGTTCTGATGGAAGTTCTGATTAATAAGTTCTGAAGAACCGAACTCAGAATTTATGTGAAGAATCACAAAGATAGGCATTCATTTTTCGAGTTAAGAAATCATGTTCTGATGACTGTTAAGTTCTGATATAGGTCTAAGTGCTGTTATTAAATTCTGATCCTCTACTTGACTTATTTGTGGTTAAAATCTGAAACAGTCTTATTTTTACTCAGAATATGAACAGGTAAGATATTAACAGTCAATACAATTAGGGTTAGTAGAACTCGTACATTCATAGTAATTTTTTTACTTGTTTATTTTGCGCAATAAACCCTGTTTTACTTTTCTAATGACTGTTTTTCTTCTTCCCAGTCTAGGGAGACGAGGTAGAATTATTTCTACCTGTCAGCATTAAATTTCATTGCGTCTCCTGGCATTCTCTTGCCTATATAAACCAACACCTAAAATCAGTCTACACATCATTTCTTTTCTCACATACTCACTCTTCTTTCCTTCATACCACCACAAACATGGTCAACTACAATATGTTTTTGAAGTATGAGACCTTTAAGATGGAGCTGAGCTGTGAGGACTGGCAGCAGGAATGGCACATAACTGTCATTCCTGATGAGATTTGGGACTCGGTTCCCCAGGAGGTTCTCACACACCTCATGTTCTTTTACATGGACTATCATCGCCATCTGGAGCGATTGGAGGAAGAAAGGCTGGAAGCTCTCCGCCAACAAGAGCGAATCATTCGACTCGCTATTCTTTTTGTAGAGAGTCGGAAGAAAAAATAATTTGTTTTCTTCTTCCTGTTTTTCTTCATCGTCAGCCTTGTCCGGCTTCTTAGCCAAGGACAAAAGCTGTTGATGTTAGGTTTAGAAGCTTAGGACAATCTTGTAATGCTCTGATGTAATTTCAATTTCATGGATGTATTCTCTTAATATATTAATGGAATTTCTTATTTTTGCAAGATTCTGTTTCTGAGATGTTTGCAATTTTACTGCACTGTCAAATCCTGATATATCCATATTCTGGTGACCATTTTTAATTTTTGATTTAAATTACGTTCTGATTTTAAAATATCAGTACTTGTTTACTTGATTTATTTTTTTTGTCATTCTCACACTTGATTTTTTTTTAGAATATTGATTTTGCAGTAAAAATAATTAAATGAGTGGAAACAGTTTAAATTTTGAATTAAAACTGACTTACCTCAATTAATGGGATTACTGGGTAAGTGGAACGGTTTTTCCACGAAAAACTGCATGTGATAAGTAATGATTACAATTTTCCCGTGCCCATTAACTATTCTTTATTGCTGCATGTCTGACAGGTGTCCAACGGTTATTTTTTTTAACCAAGTATAAGTAAGAGAGAGAGAAGATTATACAATCTTTTATTTACTTTTACAGTTTATCTCTCTTTCTTTGCTTTTACTCTCTCTCATCTCCTAACGTTGGTGTTATGGATAAAAAGCTAAGGTTATTACTTGCTGTATTTAATACTAAGATTCGGGAGCTCAAGGCCTTTAATGGCTGCTCTCGTACTTCGTAGCTTAATTCTGCCTTTACGAGATGCCTACGTATCTCTGTGAATTAGAGAATCAAGCCAAAAAACGTAGTTCTAATTTGTGGGGTGAGGCCCCTTATATAGATGTGGGAGTCCTTGAATTGGACTTGGTATAGGAGACTTGGTGGACAAGCCTCTGAATTAGGATAGACTTAGGAGTCCTAGGAAGTAGGAAGCTGATTCCTTATCCTTTTAGGTCCCCTTGAGGCTAATCTATAAGGATTTATATCCTTATCGGGACTCTTCTCAATAGCTGATTTTTCCCTTATTAATTAATTACGAAATTAATTAATAATTAGGGCTTTTGGGCCTTTTTTATTCCATCAGGCCTGATCTGGTCCATCAGGCTTAACCTTTCTGGTCTGAGTTTCATATATCTTTTTATTGGGCCTAGCAGCCCACAGCTTGTACAATTAATGCAGTATTTAATTATACAATCATAATTTATTTATCCCTATCATTTGCCCCCCAACTTTTGGGAAACATTGATTAGGTTTCGCAGAAGTTAAGTCTATTTGTTCCCTTACAGGGTTTCGTTTTTCCGTAAAGTGTGGAGCGACCTACACGTTTACAACGAATTTTTCCTTTTATTTAGGAATTATTTTGATTTCCAGGAATTTTTCCCTTATTTCCGGGATTTTTCCCTAATTTCTGGAATTTTCCCTAATTTTTCTGGGATTTTACCTAATTTTTCTGGGATTTTTCCTTATTTTTCTGGGATTTATCCTTAATTTCTGGATTTTTCCCTTAATTTCTGGATTTTTCCCTTAATTTCTGGGATTTATCCTTAATTTCTGGAATTTTCCCTTAATTTCTGGGATTTATCCTTAATTTCTGGATTTATTCCTTATTTCTGAAAACATTAACATTTTTCAGAAACTATTTAAGGAATTTCCTTATTTTTTGTAATTTTCCAGGATTTTTTCTTCCCTTTTTCTTCCTTTTTTCTCTCTCTTTTTTTTTTTTATACAATTTTCGACCAGGAATCCATTCGACCAGGATCCTGGTCGAATTAGCCTTTGTTGTGCCTTGGTCGAAGGGAATTCGAGGAGGATACATTCGATCTCACTTCCTGGTCGAATTTCGACCAGGATTTTTGCTTTGTATTTTATTATTATTTTTATTTTTTATTTTTATTTTTTTGAGCAGAAATCTTCGACTAGGAATTTTCGTCCCTTTCGGTCAGGATTCCTGTGTTTCTGACCGAATTAACCACCTTTCTTGCCTTGGTCGAAGCTATTTCGAGCAGGATTGGTTCGGCCAGGATTCCTTCGTATTTCTTGGTCGAACGGGTCTAAATCCTGACCGAATTAAGTCTGGTTTTGAGCCTTGATCGAATTCTATTCGACCTTAAGCATTTCGATCAGGAATTCTTATGATTTCTGGTTGAGCTGGGTCAAGAAGCAGGGTTAAAAACTATTCCGGTATTTTCGACCAAGAATTTTGGTCAGAATTTTTTCTTGACCGAATTAGCCCCTTTTTTCAGCCCTGGTCGAAGGAAATTCTACCTCAATTCATTCGACTAGGATTTTAAGGCAAGTCCTGATCGAATTGGGTAAAGGGTACCAACTTTTTATTTCTAACTTTCCTGGGCCTCTATCTTGGGCCATCCCTTTTTCTGATTAGATTTTCTTGGGCCAACCCTTTAGTGGGTTTTAATCCTGGGCCCATTCCCTAATAAATCTGGGTTTTCCCTTTTGGGCCTTTGATTTTCAACTAAATGGGCCCTTTTCTGGGCTAGTTTTATTGGGCTAATCTTTGGGCCCTCTGTTTTTAACTGGGCTTTTCTTTCACCCCTCTTAAAAAGGTATTTGGGCCTCAAACATGGCTTTTATACCTGGGCCTTAGTTCTGGGCCTTTATCTTTAAGCCCAAATTCCAGGTTCTTCTAAGGTTTTTCTGGATTCTTCTAGAATCTTTTAAAAATTAAAATTTTTCACTTGGTTTTTCCAGGAACTTCTTGGATAGTTCCAGAACCTTCTAAGCTTTGGGCCCAAATGGGCTTTTTAAGGCCCATTATCCCCCTTCCTTGGCTATATAAAGGTGGGGTGAGAGTTTGATTTCTCCACACCTCTCATTTCACCTCTCTACTCATTCTACAACTTCTCCTCATCCTTCCTCCAACTTTCTAACCTTTCCTCTCTCAAATCCCCTCCTTTAGTTTTCCAACCTCTCCTTCCTAGCTTTACTAATGGCTGACAAGAGTTCTGAGAGGGCGGCCAAGATAGCCTCGGCTTCAAAACGAGGTAAGTATATCGAGATCCGTTCTTCATATATGTCTTTAATCGATATGATTAACACTAGGGGGGATGAATATCCCTCCACTGCACATCTCGACTCTTTTAATCATTGTAATACTTGGCACAACATAGATTTCAATAAACTAAATGCTCGTTATAACGTCCTTCCTCCCCTTAGATTAGTTCCAGTCTCTGGTGGTGATCGTACTTGCCACTGGAGACCCGATACTCTCTTCATTTACACAGATGCCCTTAATGCTGGGCTTAGGTTTCCTTTTCACCCATTTATTCCTCATCTTTTGGCTGATTTACAAATCAACCCCTGTCAGCTTCCTCCAAACGCCTGGAGGAACATTCTATGTTTTATGGTCTGCTGTCTTAGGGAGGGCTTTCCTCTTTCTGTAGCTGTTTTTAGGAAAGTCTTTCAGTGTTACAATAGTTCTTCCAGCATCTGCGGCTGGGTCTATGTCAAGCAAAGGCCCAAAAGCAAACATATTTTTAACAGTGCCTCTATTC
Organism: Apium graveolens; assembly: GCF_009905375.1. Lineage (NCBI taxonomy): Eukaryota > Viridiplantae > Streptophyta > Magnoliopsida > Apiales > Apiaceae > Apium > Apium graveolens. Next base: position 145,074,261 of record NC_133653.1, read on the forward strand.
CTGATAATAATCAAAATTGGAGGAATAGTTTCGTCGGGTTACGTTGGGAGAATGGTGACTGGGGCACACTTTTTCGATCTTCTTTTGGGAAGGTCAGTGATGGTAGCCTCAAATCCATTCACTTAACTCCTGAAGAAACTATTATTTATAATGGGCTTACTCAGGATGATGGCACGACCACCAGCTGGACTCTCTTAGAGGAGTTTTCCCTGATTCATGTGGGACTATCCTCTGTTTCTCAACAGGGTATTTTTCTTCCCTTCTCAATTTTACTTCATTTCATGCATTATTAACTTCACTTATTTTGTCCTTTGCTTTGTTTCAGCTGCTAAGGAGATTAACGAGGACAATGTTCCTTTGGTTGAGGAAACAGCTAGGATGAAGAAAGCTCGGCTCGCAGGCCTAGACACCCGGGGAAAGGCCACGGAGCCTATCTTTTTGAAGAAGCACAAAGAGCCTATAGGGGAGGCCTCAACTGAAGGAGCTGGAGGCCATGGTACTCCTATCACTGCTGCTGCCCCTACTGCTGCTGCCACAGGCGCCTTTCATCCTCTCTGGGGATTCCGCCGAGGGGACACCGTAGTTGGTTCCATGAAACATGCTTGGGATTGGTCTTACCATAGCGTGACCCCCAAGGATTTTACTGATGTGGTGGCCACCCCTGATCTTGAGAGGATCAAGCTCATGGGAGCTCAGTCTCTGGCTTCGGTATGCCTTCTCTTTTTTGAACTTATTTTTCGTTCTTGTAGCATTGCCTTATACTTTGTTAATTGCTTTGTTTCAGTCTAACGCCTATTTTCAAGGCGCTGTGAGGCAAGCCGAATCATGGAAGCGGGCTTCTGATAAGGCCGATAATGCCCTCAGGAGGCAACAGAAGAAGTATGCTACCCTGGAGAAGAAGCTCAAGCACAAGGAGGAAGAACTCGGAGAGTCTAACGCCGAGCTGGTGGTACTTCGGGCGGAGAAGGATAAAGCTATAGACAACTATCTGGACTCGGAGGAGTTTGCCCAATCCATGAGGATTAGGGATGATTCAGTCTTTCCCGAGTTTTTTAGGACTGGTTGGGACACGGCCCTTGGGACCGTGAACGAGGCTTGTCCTGATATTAACCCGGCGGACTACATCTGCCCTGATGACGAGGCTTTGCTACAGAGGTTTCGTACCCGAGTAGTTGTCTCGGACCATGTTCCTCAGGATCCACTCCTTCCTCCTCCCGAGTCTTCTTCCAGACCTGCTGAGGACGACAGCTCTTCCTCCTCCTCCGAGACGACAGAGACATCCAGCGAGAGTGGAGAGGACGATGATATGGATGCCGAGGGTACTTCAGCTCCTTAGAGCTTTTTCAGCCCTGCGTGGCCTTTTTTTTTTTTTCGAGACTTTATTTATCAAACTTTTGTAACATCTATCAGATCTATTTCATTTATCACCTTTTATGCTTGCATCCATGCATTTGATTTTTATTTGTTAGGCCACAAACATACTTTGAAGAACTTATGAATTTCATAAAATTGTCTGGGATTCGTCCCTTACACAAGTCTTAATAAATTTCGTAATAAAACTAAAACATATAAATCCTAAGCAAGCAAAGCTTCAAGGTGCTTTTCAACCTACTCGCCATCCTGACGAGTGAGAATCGTACTTCGACCATCTCACACGTAGTAAACCTTCAGGTTTTGTGCGTGCCAGGTTCTCGGGACTTCAAAACCATCCATAGTCTCCAGCTTGTAGGTTCCTCTACCCTGAACGCTCTTGACTCTATACGGCCCTTCCCAATTTGGGGCAAGCTTTCCTTTCTGTCCGACACCAGAAGCCTCTATTTTTCTCAAGACTAGGTCACCTTGTTTGAAAAACCTCTCTTTAACCCTTAGGTTGTAGTAGAATGAAGCCTTTTTCTGATATTCTACTATCTTTGCGTGTGCTTTATCTCGCACTTCATCGATTAAATCCAGGGCTAACTTCTGCCCTTCCTCATTTTCTTTTTCATCAAAAGCCTGAATCCTTGGAGAAGAATGTGATATCTCCACGGGAACTACTGCTTCTGCCCCATATGCCAACATGAAAGGAGTTGCATTTGTCGTGACTCTACAGGTAGTCCTATAGGCCCACAATATGGGAAGTATCTCATCCACCCAATTATTTCTTGACTTTTCGATCATCTTCTTTAGTCCATCCAGGATTATCCGATTTGCTACCTCCGCTTGCCCATTGGCTTGCGGGTGAGCCACAGAGGTGAACCGTAACTCAATTTCATTTTCTTCGCAATACTTCTTGAATTCCTCGTTATTGAATTGTGTTCCATTGTCAGTGACGAGGATACGGGGAATTCCATATCGGCACATAATGTTTTCCCACAGGAATTGTGCAACCTGCTTAGTTGTGATTTTGGCCAAAGGTTTGGCTTCGATCCACTTGGTGAAATAATCAATGGCTACAATCAGAAACTTCCTTTGTGCTGTGGCCATAGGAAAAGGCCCTAGAATATCCATCCCCCACATAGCAAAGGGAATAGGTGAGTTGATAGAGGTCAGCATCTCGGGGGGTTGTCTGGCGACTGGTGCATGCTTCTGACAACGATCACACTTCTTTACATATTCTTTGGCATCAGCCATCATTTCTGGCCAATAGAAGCCTAAACGAGTTATCTTATGAGCCAAGGCCCTGCCCCCCAAGTGTTGCCCACAAATACCTCCATGCACTTCCTCAAGAGCTAAGCGTGCCTCATCGGGCCTGAGACACCTCAAGTAAGGAACCACGAAAGATCTTTTATATAGAATCCCATCTATCAAAGAGTACCTTAGTGCTCGAACAGTTAACTTCCGTGCCTCAATTGCATCGCTTGGCAACCAACCGGTCTGAATGTGAGCCTTGATGGGATCAATCCATGACGTCCCCAAGCCTACGGGAGCCACAAGCTTAACATCTATGCTTCGTGTCTTCAAAACACGGAAGTACACACTTCCTGAACTTTCTTCAATCTCAGATGAAGCAAACTTTGATAGCGCATCTGCTTTAGCATTTTCTTCCCTTGGAATGTGTTCAACATGGCATTCATTAAATTGGGTCATCACAGCCCTTACTAGGCGAACATACTTAGCCATCGTATCATCCCTTGCTTCAAATTCTCCCTTTACCTGGGATATGATCAACTTCGAGTCTCCACGGACCTTTAAGTTTTTGACTCTAAGTGTCCCAGCTAGACCAAGGCCAGCAATCAGGGCTTCATACTCTGCCTCATTGTTTGTGGTTGGGAAGTCTAGCTTCATGGCATACTCAATTAAGAATCCATCAGGGCTTTGCAAAACCAACCCTGCTCCACTGGAATTTGTTTTTGATGCTCCATCAAAATAGAGAACCCAATATTCTTTCTCCTTGTCCCCATTGTCGACTCCCTTGTCTTGAGGTATGGTATCTTCCTGCCCCCCGACTTCTTGGTTGGGTATGGTACATTCCACCACGAAGTCAGCTAGTGCTTGGGCTTTTATGGCCATACGTGGCTTATACTTGAGATCGAACTCTCCCAACTCTATTGCCCACTTAATCAGTCTCCCACTTGCCTTGGGACTGTGAATGATATTTCTCAGTGGCTGATTTGTTAGCACTTCAATTTGGTGAGCTTGAAAATAAGGACGCAGCTTTCTTGAAGCCATTACCAAGGCTAAAGCGAATTTTTCAATGGCTGAATAATTCAACTCAGCACCATGCAAAATTTTGCTGACATAGTATACGGGTTTCTGGACTTTCAGTTCCTCCTTAACCAACACCGCGCTCAAGGCGCTTTCTGAAACAGCCAAGTACAAGAATAAAACTTCACCCAGAACTGGCTTGGCCAACAACGGGGCCTGGCCCATATACTTCTTTAACTCTTCAAATGCCTTCTGATTTTCCTCACTCCATACAAAGTCTTTAATGTTCTTTAATGACTTGAAGAATGACAAGCACTTGTCTCCTGACTTGGAGATGAATCGTCCTAGCGCAGCAACCCTTCCTGTGAGTTTCTGAACATCCTTGACAGTTTTTTGGGGGTTCCATGTCCAGGATTGCCTTTATTTTATCGGGGTTAGCCTCAATTCCCCTCTTTGAGACCATCAATCCCAAGAATTTTCCAGATCCTACTCCGAAAGCACACTTCGTGGGATTCAACATCATCTTGTGGTACCTCAGGACCTCAAAAGCTTCCCTCAAATGGGTTATATGATCAGTCTTTACTAGACTCTTGACTAGCATGTCATCAACATAGACTTCCATAGTCTTCCCAATAAGATCCTTAAAAATTTTATTCACCAACCTTTGATAGGTGGCTCCTGCATTCTTGAGACCAAACGCCATAACAAGATAACAATAAACACCAAAGTCAGTGATAAATGATACCTTTGGAATGTCATCCTTATGCATTTTGATCTGGTTGTATCCGCTAAACCCATCCATGAAACTCAGCATCTCATGTCCAGCGGTGGCATCAATCAAAGTATCAATTCTAGGCAGCGGAAAACAGTCTTTGGGGCATGCATCATTCAGATCGGTGAAGTCTATACACATCCTCCACTTTCCATTAGCCTTCTTCACCATTACAGGGTTTGCTAACCACTCCGGAAATTGAATCTCCTCAATGAAACCAGCCTCTAAGAGCTTTTCCACTTCCTGCTTTATAGCCTCTTGTCTTTCCGGGGCAAAATTTCTTTTCTTTTGTTTCACTGTCTTCCGGCTTGGATCCACGTTTAACTTGTGAGTAATTAACTCCGGGTCTATGCCTGGCATATCAGCTGCTGACCATGCAAACACATCACTATTTTCTTGCAAAAATTTCACTAACTTCCCTCTAAGGGGCTCCTCTAATGTGGCTCCAATGAAAGTCATCCTCTCAGGATTCTTGGGATCTAAAGGAACCGAAACCAATTCTTCTGCTGGCTTTCCTCTATTCTCATCATTTTCTCGAACATCCATATCTTCAATAGGAAGAACCTGCCCCCCGACTCCATCTGCCCTCAAAGAGGCCACATAACAGCTTCTAGCCATTTTTTGATCTCCTCTCTCTTCTCCAATCCCGTTTCGAGTGGGAAACTTCATGACTGAATGGTAGGAAGAGGGGACTGCCTTGAAGGCATGTATCCCTGTTCTCCCCATGATAGCATTATAAGTTGAACTAGCCTTTACCACCACAAAATCCAGCATCTGCGTTGCTTGCCTTGGCTCCGTACCTATGGTGGTTGGCAATTTAATTATCCCTTCCACAGGACATTCTACTCCAGCAAATCCATATATCGGCATGTCGGTTGGTGTCAACTGGGAGTCGTTATACCCCATCCTTAGAAAGGTGTCGTGGAGCAAGATATCCACAGAAGCACCATTATCCACAAGGACCCTCTTAACCGGGCTATTTCCTATTATCGGCGTTATGACCAGCGGGTCGTCATGGGGAAACTTCACACCCTCTAGGTCGGAATCATCAAAAGCCAGTGTTACTTCTGTCCTGGCCCTCTTCGGGGCTTCTCCAACAATATGCATAACCTCTCTAGTATATGCCTTTCTGGAATTTTTGGACAATTCAGCAGCAGTTGGACCTCCAAAGATCGTGTTTATCACAGGCCCTCGAGGTCTCGGCCCTCCATAAATGGTGTTTATAACTGGTCCTCTAGGTTGGGGATTCCGCCCCTGATCATCTTGGTCCCTCCTACGATCTTCAAAGTTCTTCCTTCCATTATTATTTCTGTCTCCTCCATCTCCAGTATACTTGTTCAATCTTCCTTTTCGAATCAAAAACTCAATTTCATCTTTCAACTGCCTACACTCATCGGTGTCATGGCCAACATCTTTGTGAAACCTGCAATACTTGCCCTTATCTAGCTTGGCGGGATCAGCCTTCAAGGGCTTAGGCCAGCGAATATCTCTGTCTTTCTCAATCTCCATCAAAATCTGACTTCTGGGAGCATTCAGCTTAGCGTATTCAGTGAACTTTTGCCCAGGTCCTCCCTTCTTGGGGGTTGAATCAGGGTTTTGTTCAGTTCTAGGATATTTATCCTTAGCGATATACTCCAAATCAGTTTTTCGTTTCTTGCCTCCAGTGGGCTCATTACTTACTACGGTCTTCCTCATACTTTCTTCAACCTTGATATACTTCCCTGCCCTCTCTTGGAGCTGCAACATGCTCTCAGGGGGTCGTTTGGCCAAAGACATCTTGAAAAACTCATCCCTAGTTCCTTGTTGCAGTGCTATCATGGCTACCTTATCATCAAGGTCTGGGACTTTTAAAGCCTCCTTTGTAAAACGATTCAGGTAATCTCTTAAGGATTCCTTAGCTCCCTGCACAAGACTCATAAGAGATGCTGAACTTTTCTCATGGACTCTTCCACTGATGAATTGCTTAATAAAAGCCTGACTTAATTCTCTGAACGATCCAATAGAATTTGGGGGAAGGCGACTGTACCATCTTTGAGCCATACCCGACAGGGTTTGAGGGAAGGCCCGATATTTTATAGCATCATTCACGGGTTGCAGCAATAGTGCATTAGAGAATGTCCTAACATGATTAGCGGGGTCTCCCGTGCCATCATAGGCTTTGATAGTGGGCATCTTGAATTTCCTTGAGATATGGGCATTCATTATCTCTTCTGTGAAGGGTGGAGTTGGATCGTCAGGATCTCCAAGGGGAAGGAGATTGCTTGGATCAGTTCTTGGGACAGCAGCCCTTCTTCTTACCGGACCATCCAGGTCTATGATAGGAGGAGGATTTCTCCCCCTAGGAGGTATGTGGGGTCTGGTGGCTTGGTGAGCCTCCAAATCATGCCTCAGCCTTTGGATTTCAGCCTCATGAGCCCTGATCTTTTCCTGCACTTCTTGGGGATTCACCCCTGGGGTGCTTTGGGGGCGTTGCCTTCCATCGGCCATTGGCTCTTTTCCAGGACGCCTCCTTCTCGGGGCCACTTCATCATCCGAAGATTCGGAGTCTCTCTCAGTGTATGGACCAGAAAATTCCCGATCCTCAGGGATAGGATCCAAACCTCGTATATAGGGGGGCGACCGCCCTCGTGCTTCACTTCGCCCAGCATATCCGCTTCCTCCAACCTCAGGGTGAAGGGGCATCCCATAAGGGGGGTTAGTAGTAACAACAGTTGAATATTCATACCCGACGGGTCGAGAATTCACAGGTATATGTACTTGTTGAACTTGAGGATTCGTACCTTGAATAGTCGGGGGAGTTGTCCCTTGTGGCTGAGGTTGAGTTGCCCCTGTCTGGGCTTCCCCCTGAGTAGACGCATAAGTTGAATGGGGAGGAACCTCCACGGTTGATGAAATCACCTGGGTTGTCTCTAATGGTGTTCCTTCCTCCAGAGCTCCAATTGTTCTCCGTGTTCTCGCCATGGTTGTTGTTGTTGTTTCCCACAGACGGCGCCAAATGTTATGGATAAAAAGCTAAGGTTATTACTTGCTGTATTTAATACTAAGATTCGGGAGCTCAAGGCCTTTAATGGCTGCTCTCGTACTTCGTAGCTTAATTCTGCCTTTACGAGATGCCTACGTATCTCTGTGAATTAGAGAATCAAGCCAAAAAACGTAGTTCTAATTTGTGGGGTGAGGCCCCTTATATAGATGTGGGAGTCCTTGAATTGGACTTGGTATAGGAGACTTGGTGGACAAGCCTCTGAATTAGGATAGACTTAGGAGTCCTAGGAAGTAGGAAGCTGATTCCTTATCCTTTTAGGTCCCCTTGAGGCTAATCTATAAGGATTTATATCCTTATCGGGACTCTTCTCAATAGCTGATTTTTCCCTTATTAATTAATTACGAAATTAATTAATAATTAGGGCTTTTGGGCCTTTTTTATTCCATCAGGCCTGATCTGGTCCATCAGGCTTAACCTTTCTGGTCTGAGTTTCATATATCTTTTTATTGGGCCTAGCAGCCCACAGTGAAAAATCAGCTATTGAGAAGAGTCCCGATAAGGATATAAATCCTTATAGATTAGCCTCAAGGGGACCTAAAAGGATAAGGAATCAGCTTCCTACTTCCTAGGACTCCTAAGTCTATCCTAATTCAGAGGCTTGTCCACCAAGTCTCCTATACCAAGTCCAATTCAAGGACTCCCACATCTATATAAGGGGCCTCACCCCACAAATTAGAACTACGTTTTTTGGCTTGATTCTCTAATTCACAGAGATACGTAGGCATCTCGTAAAGGCAGAATTAAGCTACGAAGTACGAGAGCAGCCATTAAAGGCCTTGAGCTCCCGAATCTTAGTATTAAATACAGCAAGTAATAACCTTAGCTTTTTATCCATAACAGTTGGTTTTTCATACAGATATTTTATCAAACACCTTACAGGCAATCTTAATTTTCAATTTTTCTCATGGCACCTAAGGATTTGATCATCGATGGAGCTAAGTTCATTCCCAACAACTATGCAGCAATTCTAAATCATGATGAAGCGCCGTCTGAGTTGCATTTTGTGCAAGATCTTCTTGCACACAGTGAAATTGGGTATGCATTGACCCAGCCTTCAGTCTTTTCAAGCTAACAAGTTCTGACGTTTTGGCGGACTGGGCATTTTGATAATGGTGGTGCAACTGGTACTCCCAGCATTGTTTTTGAAGTGGATGATTCTGAACATATGGTAACTCCTGCAACAGTTCGAAAGGCTTTACATTTACCAGAAGGCTGCATTTTCTCAACACCGGATGAACCAGCTCTACAGCAGCTCATGGCCAGTTTGGGGTATGAGAGGAGTTTGGCTAAGCTTGGACAGTTGAAACGAGCACACATCTTCGACTGCATCACTAAAGCCTTCGGGAATAAGTGTTCTAACTTTGATGATATTCCTATAATGAGTCAGCACATCGGGTATGATATTATTAACCAAACTCATTTTGATTTTGCAAGTGTTGTGATAGGTTTTATTGGGGATAGGATGACAGAGGATAGGAATGTTGTCTACTTTGCTAGATTTTGTCAGCTTATATATAATTTCTGTTGTGCTGATGAACCCCAACCTACCACTGACTTATACCCACCCTTTAAAATTGCTAAACGAGCCTTTAATGACTTGGTAAATGCTGACCTTAAGAAAACGGTGGTTATACCTTTAAAGATTCCTCAGTCTGTAAAACAGATCCTGGTAAATGTTGATCCTCAAACCTATAGATATGTTTATCCTGATGTTCAATCTACCACCACATCTCAAACATCACACCAACCATCAGAACAAACCATAGATACATCTATACCTCAACCCTCCCTCAGACCATATCTTAAAACATATCTCACACCTTCACAGACAGCTCAACCTTCATCCTCAGCACCTACTGTGAAGCCTTCATCTTCCAAGCCCAAGAGGACAAAGACTGTTCCTCAGACACCACAGAAGAGAAGTAGGATTGTTCTGAGAGATGCGTCTGATAGTGAGGAATAGGTTTCTGCATCAGAACCTGTTATTACAGAAGCTGAGAAGGTTCCTTCTCAGAAGGATTCTGGAATTGGGGGATCTAAGCTTCTCAAAAGGCTTAGAAGAATCACTTCTGCTGAACCTCCCAAGGAATCCCCACCTTCAAAGAGATACAAGAAACAGAGAGCTAAAAGGCCAGCTTCAGATGATGAGGAAGCAGCAGCTAAGGAAGGAGATCAGGAATCTCTGATCTCAAAAGAACCAGAATTTGTTGAAGCTACTGCATCTCCTTCTTCACTGTCCCCACCTCAGGAAGCTGCTACAGACAAGGCAAACATACCATCTGTGTCTCCTGTACATGAAACTGTATCTCTTGTAGACCCAGGCACAAGTGCTGAAATTGATATTCAAAACCTGGTTGTGCCTGAGGTTCTCTACTTAGAAGCTCCAACAGCAATTAATCCATCAACAATACCTGTTACTGATGCTACTCAAACTCCAGAATTATCTACCACACCTTCTCTGCATCTAGATGTTGATGATCATAATATAGGTGAGAATCATGATATGGCTATTGATCAGAACTTGGAAATAGATCAGCACTTAGAGGATGATGCTGAAGCCTTGATTGCTTCTCATACTGTTGTTTTATCAGAAGATGTTGATTCTGTAAGTTCTGATGTTATAAATGCTGATGATACTGGTTATGCTGCTCCAAATGCAGATGCTGATGAAGCTGGTCCTTCAGGACATGCCCCTCCACAAACTGTTTCTAAATCAGAACTAGTCAAGAAGTTTGTATGAGGAGAAGCACCAGTACCTTGGAGTAAAACTCCTAGAGGACAGGAGTGGACTAAGGAATGGAACTCAGTTACCTTTGTTCCATCTGAAAAGATTCTTGCTGAGCACTTGGACAAAGCTGATCAGATGTTAATTAATGATGATTTCAAGACACAGCTTCGAGTCACTACATTGAGTACTAGACATCTTCAAGGTCTCCATTCAAAAACTCATGCAGAGTTACATAAAATTCAGGAAGAATTGCTCAAGCAAGAAACAGTTAAGAAACTTGAAAAGAAAAGTTTCTTTCAACCTACCTTTGACAGAGTTGCTTACATTGAGAAGACCCAAGAGAAGCAACAGTCTCAGATTGATGATATTTTGAAAAATCAAGCTTCTCAGCAATCTCAACTCGATGAAATCCAAGCCTCAGTGGAATTGCTTGTCTCTCTTCTCTTACCTGCTGATGCCAAAAAGGGGGAGAAAGTAATTAAGTCCAAATGCAAAACTGATCAAACACTGAAGGGGAAGGATGATGAAAAAGATGACCAGGAAAACTCTGGAATGGGTGGAGGTCATGGTCAAGGTAGAAGTTTCTCATCAAGAAGAGCTGAAATTACAAGTCACAGGACAAGTTCTGATGCTGGAAAAAGAATTACTTCTGCTACTAGTAAAAGGATAAGTTCTGATGAACTTTTGGATCTTGATGAAGAATTATCAAGACATTTATTTCTAAAGGAGAATCCAGGAATGGACTTGGAAAGTCTGATGGAAGAAGAAGCTAGACTTAAGTCAGAAAAAGTCAAATCTAAATCTGAAGCTTCTGTTGGTAAAAAGAAACTTCCAAAAGTCAAAGGCATTGTGATAAAAGAAAGAACAAACCCTGAAGCAACCAAGGCTAAATCACAATTGCAGATAGATCCAAGGTCTAAGGGCAAAGAGAAAATTGGTGAACCTATCAAGGTTTATGTGCCTCCTGTGGATGAAGAAATTACTGTTGAAGATGCTGATCTTACTCTGACTTCAAGAAAAATTTCTAAGACAACCTCTGACATGGCTCAAGTTGTTCAGGGTAAAGATAGAGTTAGTTCTGATATCTCAAAGAAGCAAGTAACCTCTGACATAGCTCAAGTTAACATGATATCAGAAGATAAATCAAAGGAAACCTCTGACATTGCTCATGTTAAACCTTCAAAGATAATCCTACCAGGATTCACCAAAGCTAAACAGACTCAACCTTTGAAGACTGCTGCAAGTGGTTTTGAAGCAAGAGTGGTTACTGGAAAGGAAGCAAGAGATAAAACTGGATTGGGAAGTGCTGATGAAAGAAGAATACAGAATACAACCAATGATCCAACTTCCTTAAGTGAACCAGGTATTGGAGCAACTCCTGAAAGATTGAATCAACTAGAATATGTACAGATGATTTACCATACCTACTTGAAAGAACACGTCTTGTTGTACTTCATGACAGATGGTAGGGTTTATCATATAAGGGAAAATGCCATTCCACTGAAGTATTATGAAGAATTGGAACATGTATTATTCTTACTTCAAGTGAATGACAAAATAACAGAAAGTGCTGCAAACTATTTGAAGAGTCAGATTCAGAGACAGAAAAGGCTTTATTCTGTTAAGTCTGACAGCACATATCTTCCAAAGTACAGAGATCACAAGGGTGATATTGTTGAGATGAAGCCTAACTCTGCTAAGATTATAACTACCTTTCTGGGTTACAGGGCTGTGGAATTCAATCTTGAGTTTGACAAGGCGTATTTGATCAGACTGGATCAGGACATAAAGAAAGCTAAAATTAATGATCTCAGGGCTGCAATCTTTCAAACTGGTGAAGATTCTGCAGAACTTAAAGATGCTAAAAGGAGGATGATTGATGAACTCAGATATGCTGAGAGATGTTTGTTAAATAACTATCTCAGAACAACTCCTGACATCAGAGAGATCAGAAGATGAAGCCAAGTCAAGATCTACAACTGCTCAAATTCTAATATGAATACAGACTAAAGTTGTTATCAGAAGTTAAAGTTGGTAAAGCTTTAAGGACTGTAAGTTATAGTTATCTAGTCAAATTCTCATGCATTTGTACTTAATGTTTTTGACATCATCAAATATCTGTTAACTTGTATATTATGCTAATTTACAAGTTGGGGGAGATTGTTAGATATATTTGATAATGTCATGACTAATGTGATTTATGTTTAGTTTTCAGATCTTACTTAAACAGGACAAATCAGTACTTAACTGAAATCAGCATTTATATTGAAGTCAGAACTTAAGTTGTCAGTACTTAAGGTTCAGGAGATATTTATCAGAAGATAATATCAGGACTTAAAGGAAATGTTCAGATAAGGAAGGCAGCTGATTTACAGGAAGAGAAGATCGAGATAAACATAAGAAGAGATATGCATGGAGAAGGAATTCTATGAAGAATAGAATACCTGGAAGAAAAGATATCTGATTGATATATTTTAGGAAGCAGAATTATATTCCATATCAATTAGTGATTATCTTGTAACTGTGTAGTATATAAACACGGATATAGGGTTTACACTATAAGTGTTATCATTATCGAGAAGATTATTCATTGTAACCCTAGCAGCTCTCGTGATATTTATTCATCACTGAGAGAGGACAGTTCCAGACTGTAACAGAGTTTATTGTTTTGAATAAAGTTTGTTTTCTGTTACTTGAGTTATTAAAGTTCGATTTGATTATACTATACACTGTATTCACCCCCCTCTACAGTGTGTGTGACCTAACATATAGCATTTACAGCCAAAAACATGAAGAAAGTTTAATATTGGCTTCCTGTTCTTGAACAATTGGTAGGGTGTCATGCACTTTGCTTGATTAACCAAAGAAATATTCTGAGTGTAGCATGCAGTATTTACAGCTTCTGCCCAAAATATGTAGGCAACTTCAATTTTTCTAGCATTGTTCTTGCAGCTTCAATAAGAGATCTGTTCTTCCTTTCCACCACTCCATTCTGTTGTGGGGTTCTTTCAGCTGAAAACTCATGCATGATCCCATTATCTTCACAAAATAATCTCATCACAGAATTCTTGAACTCAGTTCCATTGTCACTCCTGATTCTTCTAACTTTGAAATCAGGATGATTGTTGACTTGCCTTATGTGATTGATGATGATTTCACTAGCTTCATCTTTGGATTTGAGAAAATATGTCCAAGAGAACTTTGAGAAATCATCCACAATTACTAGGCAGTATCTTTTCTTTGAGATGGACAATACATTGACTGGTCTAAATAAATCCATGTGCAGTAGTTGTAAAGGTTCTTCAATTGTTGAATCAAGCTTCTTTTTTAGTGATGCCTTGATTTTCTTTCCTTTCTGGCATGCATCACATAATCCATACTTTGAGAATTCCACTTGAGGAATTCCTCTTACCAAATCTTTCCTGACTAGTTCATTCATAGTCATGAAGTTAAGATAGGACAACTTCTTGTGCCATAGCCAACTTTCATCTTGACTTGTCTTGCTGAAGAGACAAGTAACAGATTCTGCATTTGACGAGTTGAAGTCAACTAGATACACATTTCCTTTTCTCACTCCAGTGAGGACCATTTTGTTGCTTTTCTTGTTGTTCACAACACAGGCTTCAGAATTGAATGTTACTGAGTTTCCCTTGTCACAAAGCTGGCTGATATTCAACATATTATGCTTGAGTCAATCCACTAGGGCAATTTCCTCAATGATGATATTGTCTTTAAAAATTAAGCCATATCCCACAGTATAACCCTTGATGTCATCTCCAAAAGTAATACTTGGGCCAACTTTCTCCTTAAACCTAGTGAGCAGGGTAGAATCTCCAGTCATGTGCCTTGAGCACCCACTATCCAAATACTAAAAATTCTTTTTTTTCCTTGATTACTTGAAGAACTAACTTCTGCTACATCTGATTTGGCCTTCAGGGCAAGATTGGCATAGCTTGTATCCTCATTTTCATCCAATCCATTAGTAGCCCAGTCATTTTCTTGAGTTAGAAAGGCCCTTTCCTTTTGTTTGAGAAAATCAAAGTACTTCTTTTTGTAATCTACATGATCAAACTTCTTTCTTTCAGAATCAGGTTTTCTGCATTCACTTGCAGAATGACCACTCAAGCCACTCTTGAAACATTTAATTTTGACTTGTCAACCTTGTTTATGTTTGGCTTAGTTGCTCCAAAATTCTTCTTGAATTTGAGCTTGGCAAACCTTCTGGATAGAAAAGCTAGATGATCATCTATGTCATCCATATCATCTTGCTTAAGATGGTTTTCATGTTCATCAACTAGCCCTTGCAGATTCCACAGCTTCAACCTTTATCTCCTTCTCTCTCTCTCTTGCTCAGTAACCAATACAATGGATCCTCCCTTTTTCCTTCCTTTTTCCAGCTTCTCATCTTGCTCTATTTCAAGCTCATAGGTCTTTAGAATCCCATACAGTCTGTCCAAGGTAAATTCCTTGTAATCTTGAGGGTTTCTTAGTGAGACTGTCATAGGCTTTCATTCCTTTGGTAGAGATCTAAGGAACTTGAGGTTTGAATCTTTGGTCTGATAGATTCTTCCATGCAACTTTAGAGCATTTAGTAGTTTTTGAAACCTACTAAAAATATCAGTGAGTGACTCACTTTCTTCACTATGAAAATGCTCATATTGCTGAATTAAGAGTTGCATCTTATTTTCCCTTACTTGCTCAGTTCCATCACATGTAACTTGAATTGTATCCCATACATCCTTAGCAGTTTTGCAGTTTATGATGTTGTCAAACATGTCACCATCAACACCATTAAACAAAATATTCATGGTCTTCTTATCCTTATGAACTTGCTCAATATCTGGATCAGACCATTAAGGTACTAGGCTTTGGGATGGATGGCTCATTTCATGTAGCAGCTCTCATAGGAACATGTGGACCTTTCTCAAATACAGTCCACATATCCTTCATCTTGAGAAAAAAGTTGCAGGTGCATTTTCACCTTTCGGTGGTGATAATTGTCTTTGTCCATAAATGGAATCTTTACTCCAACATCTTTTCCTGTTCATCTTGTTAGTTGTGATTTTTAAACTCTTTGTACTTCAAGAGCTTGCTCTGATACCAATTGTTATTCCCAAACAATCTAACTAAGAATTACATAAAGGGTTGAATGTAATTTTGGTTTCTTTTTTGATTTAAGAACTGTTCTACTCTGAATATATAACTGTGTTTGATTTAGCTAAAGTGCAGAATGAAAGTATTGAAGAAATCAAACACAAAGTAATCAAATAAAAGTATTTAAAAACTTTCTGGTGGATTGAACTTTTCCACCAGAGATATATATATTAATTCGAGAACTCTTTGATGCAGTATTTTGCACACAGCTGCTTACAAGTTGAACTTACAAAAAACAAAGAAATTCTTCACAGATACAGCTTTATCTATTTCTCTGGTAATTGCTTACTAACTTCCACTTAATCCTACTTGCTACCCTTGATTTATATATATATCATCAAGTTACATGATAAAAAGACAAACAAATAATACAAAATATTTCTAGTCTAATTTCATGCTTCTTCATTTCTCTATCCAGCATCTTTGAATATCTTCAGCTTAGCATAGAAATGGAAATGCTTCTTTGTTCTCTTAAACCTATAAATATGCTTCCATATTCCATTTGCATACAATCAACGCATGTGACTTTCAAGTCACTATCAACTGTTTTTGAATATGATCATCCGTTGAAACTCTGTGGGATCATCCGTTCAGACTTAGTTGGATCATCCATTGAGAGTCTGGTTGAACATCCGTTGAGAGCATCTTTATAGCAGTTAACTCTATTTCACTTATACAAGATTACAAGGCATCAAATATATACAGTTGGCCAACCTATCTTGCATATCAATCTAGTAGTCAACATGACTTAAAATATTCTACAACATCTAGTTCTCTAAGGCATTATAATATGCAGAAATGCGCTACTAAACTTATTAATACATAAGCTACCCTTTCAACGGATGTTAAAGTGAACATCCGTTGAAAGCTACAAATTTATTAAATTAAATCTACTAAGGTGTTTTGTTTAGCATATCATTAAGTACACAATATATTACTAACAAGACATAATTATTATTGACGTGTGTGACTTCATAAGGTTGTAGCTGTAACGGCCTTGACCCCGGGGTCAGGAGTTGATGTCACCAAACATAACAAACCATAAAAATAAATTACAAGATTATTATTATTATACTAACACGACCCCAAAACCAAGATCCGATCCAGGTTCAAGTATGATTTAAGCTACTCACTATTACGCAACCATTTATTAAAAGTCTGACATACTAACTTATTCAGCAACTCATCAGACCACACATGGTCTGATACAAACTACCTCAGAGGAGCCAGGACCGAAAGGGGCTGAGACTCTGTTCTGTCCGGGTCTGATAGGTCTTCTAGGCATCTGGGATATATACATAACAGGTTGCAAGGGTGAACATATAATCACTCAGCAGTACCAACATATGAATATCAGAGTAAACAATAATGTAAACAGTTATAAGAACAAAACTATAAAACAATATGAACTCAATAACCTATAAATCATTTCGAGTCCCTATCAAAACAATAATAAAAGAAACTGGATATCACTGACTAACATGCTCTTAATAAAACAACATAGTTGTGTGCTGTACAAATACCAGAGTCCAATTTTAGCATGCTATTCACTTTTATAATTCACTGTATTATTACTGTTTTCGTCACGGGAATGACAAAACCAAATCAAATACGTAATGGATATGTGAAGACAGCTGATCAGGCTATCAACACCAAATGGCTCCATCTGCCATCTCATACACCTATTCAAGAACTCAGAGACTAGCTAGGTCTCTCACATGCTGGACTAATCGGTTATGTAGTGCGCGCAACCGAGTTAGCCTCTTATGCAACCTCGGTAGGCCACTCTGGCCCCTATGTATCCAATATCTGGTCGTTTTATCAAGTTTTCAAATCACTTGTACCTATTTCAGTTTAAAACAGTTTTATTTAACAACACACAGAATTTGGTTCACAAAATAATTTTCATCCGTAGATAGGTACCTTTTTCGAAGTTACTTTTCCCCAAAACAGATTTTAAACAAATAATTATAACTACAAGGGATACATAATTTAAAACGTTTATGTTCCTGTACGAGAATAGAACAATAGTTTATTCATATATACTGAATCATAAAAGTATGGTCAGGGGTACTTTCCTTGCGATGATTTTTCGAGATTCCTAGGGTAGTTGCGGTTGACTGACTTTAGTCCTCGCGAACTTCGACTGGGATCTACAGTAACAGAATAACCTAATTAGTTATACCAACATGCTTGATATCCTCGAACCTAATTAACCCAATCCAATAACCCGACTCGTATAATATACATACACATAATCACGTAATCAATATTCACAATAGGGGTAAAATATTTAATATCGTATAGTACACTTCTCGTATATAAAAAAAATTTCGGAAAAATTTGGACAGCGACTCCTCTATTTCTAGGACTACCCGTCGAAACATAATCGACGTCCAAATCCCAACAAATCACAATCTTTAATCCGCATCTCAATATGACTTTTTTAAACTAAATAATTATTCACGTTTCGAAAAATAATTATACGAACCACTTTATTTGTTTTATATATTTCGGACTCAAATTAAAATCATCACCATCCACCGTTAACTCACCGAAGTTCATCGTCAACGGCTGTAAAATTTATTGGTGCCCGAAAATATTCGGGTGTCCGAATAAATTTCACTGATTATTCAAAAATATTTCCCGCACGAATTACTATTTATCATCGTAAAGTTTTAAATCAATAATTCCCTACAATTAAAAAGAAATCAAAAATCAGACCACGACCCAACAGGCCCAACAGAGAAGCCAACACAGAACACGCGAATCACAGCCACCAACACGACCACACACACAAACAAGAACACACACACACACGCAAAACACACACACACAATCACGAACACACACCAGCACACATACACACACACATATATATATATATGCAAACATAATATATATACTAATTCGAACAGAAACGAAGCAAAAGAAATCGTCGAAAAATACGGTCGGAACTCACCGGGAAAGCAAGAAACCGAGAAGAATCGAATAGAAACAGGGAAAGGAGAAAGAAAGAGAGGGAAGAGAAGAGATATAGAGAGGAGAGATCGAGAGATTTCGAGAGAGAGAGACAAGAGATTTGCGAGAGAAAACAGCCGAGAAAGAGAGAGACACGAAATTAATGTTTATCCCCAAAAATAAATGAGTCATCCCTTTGTTAAACCATAGCACAACACGTGTCCCTGCACAATATTTCTGGTTCGTTTACTGCTAATTTAACGAACCAATCGCGCTTAAAAATTCATCAAAAAATTAAAATTTTGATACCAAAAATCTCGAAATATTCCAAAGTTAGTAACATAAAAGTTTTGTAATTAAATACGAATTATTCAAACGGCACTATATCCGGATTTAACAAATTATCGAATAAACATGCGGGTGAATTTAATCAGAAATTTTTTTGAAATAATTTTAAAATTCTCGAAATATTCCAAACTTAATAAAATATAAATTTCGTAATTTTTGAAATATCCTGGAATTAAATACTGAATTTACGAATAAATACAATCAGAAAATCATTTAAAAATAAATAATTAATGAAATATTGATTTCAAAATTTTATAAAATCCCAAAAATAATTATTGAAATTATAAAACCATAAAACAGTTTTATAGACAATCCAAATATTTATGAAAATAAATCTACAATAAAACTACTTTTTAAAAATGAAGACAAAATAATACGGCTCAATAATTAATTATACAAATAATCCCTACACATCAATAATCACGCATAAATAATAATAATAATAATAATAATAATAATAATAATAATAATAATAATAATAATAAGACAACACACAACTGACAGAACCTATACGCATATTTTTATTTACTTATTTATTCAATAATTACACATTTAAATATTACAAAAATATACTAGTCATTATATCTTCCCCCCTTAAAAAGATTATGTCCTCAGAATCTAATCTAACTAAACAAATGAAGATATTTATCAAGCATGTCTGACTCTAACTCCCAAGTAGACTCTTCTACTCGAGGATTTCTCCAAAGTACTTTCACTATGGGGATAGATTTATTTCTAAGGACTCGCTCTTTACGATCTAAAATCTGGATTGGTTGTTTCACATAGGACAACTTTGTTGAAGCTCGATTGGTTTGTACTCTATAACTTGATTTGAATCAGGAATATATGGCTTCAACATGGATACGTGAAATACATTATGAATATGATGCAACTGTAGTGGCAACGCTATCTCGTAAGCGACTTTTCCTATCTTCTTCAAAACTTCAAATAGTCCTATATACCTTGGGCTGAGCTTACCTTTCCAGAGAGTTTGTTGGTGAGTATGGTGTTTCAGAGGTTTCTATTATAAGAGATTTTGGTTGTGACTCCACATTTATTGGAGCCACATCAATCTGAATTTGAGAAAGTGCAGGGACTGTGTCTTTAGCACCAGTTTGCATTGTGTGTGTGCCCTGTGCATCCCCAGTTATTTTGGATTTCTTCTTTCTTGTGTAAGTTTGGGGTGAGCTTGTGTCCCTAACCCTTTTGGCCTATGCTCTTGGCTGAGAGCTTTGTTCAATAGCCACATCCTTTTGGGAGGATGCAGCTAGAAGTGAGCTTTTGTCCTTTTTAAGCACTGCAGTTTGTTGGGAAACTGCAGTGTGGCTAGGTTGGGATTCACTCAACTCTCCAACCTTATCCTTGGGGTTTCTTTGATGTTCACCCCTTCCCTCACCTAACTGACCCACCTTCACACTCCCCTCTTTGGCTTTGGTAGATTTTTCAACTGGTACCTTTTGAGAGATACCAGAGGGGGTTTTCTTTGACTTGGATTTAGAAATTGTAGTTGATTTGGTAGCTTTGGTAGGCAACTATTTGGTCATTTTCACAGTTGCCATAGCTACTCCTGAACTCAAAGAAATTGAGGAGATTGGAATAGTTAAAGGTATGGATGAACTTACCTCACTTACCTGAGGTGTCTGCATTACAGAAAAGTAGAACATTGGCACATCCCTATGATGGTTGGCTTTGTTCAAATCTGCAATAATTCTTCTCTCTTGAACCCAACAAGCTAATTTGTTGTTTGGGTTCTCAAGTACAATCTCTTGACAAAGATGGTTAGCCAATATCATGAAAAATCTAGCATAATATACATTCTTTCCCCTTTTGGCTAACTCGCCTAGTTTAAAACCTAACTCATACAATACAAGGTCACTGAAATTGTAAAATTTATCTGTAACTAGCATGTATAGCATGTTAAGCATGGAAATGTTCACAGAATCAAAATTACTGACTTTTCCAGAGAAAAATTTAGTCACAACATCACATATGAAACTCCATTCCTTCCTAAGACCTAATCTTCTAATCTCACTTAGCTTATTAGTAGGAAGTGCATAATGCATGGAATTAAGCATGTTGATAATATCAGTGTCAGTGTGTGGTGAAGTCACGTTATCATCAGGAATTTTGAAACATGTTTTTATCACATCACTATTGATACAGAACTCATTACCTTTGATAGTTAGAGTGATGGTTTTGTCAGTAGAGTTGTAGATTGCTGTAACACCCCCAAATCCGGGGTCGGGGATCCGGGTTGTCACGAGTTCCATTTCCCTTAACAACACCCAATCTTAATAAATAATCAGCTACTCTGTACTGTGACCCCACAATAAACACACACACCACAAGTTATAGTCTCAGAGATGAATATCCAAAAATAATCACAAGTCGTTTTATTCCACAATTATATGCCAATACACCTTAAACAGGTTTCTGAATAAATTTACATTTCTTTGCCATTATTACAATTCATAAATATACATAATCTGATACATCAAAAGTTGAAAGCCTAGCCTATTGGTAGTTCCTACCTCAGCTATGGCGGCATCAGTGCTTCTAGAAAACTGCGGAACGTCTCCTAACCTCTTGCGAATCGGGAGCTTGGTCCGGTTCATCTTGTCTATCTGATGTTGTGTGATGAAAGAAGAAAGCAAGGGTGAGCAGCAAGCCCACCAAAATAATATGTATAATGATTAACAATATATGAGCCTTCTCATAGTACTCATGAAAGTCTTGGTCAAAAGAAATGAACCAAGTTGATATCTTAATGCGATGAAGTCGCAAAATATTCAGTATATATATATATACATATATACTTTTCAAAATATTGGAAGTCCTCTTCCATGCACAATATACACAAAGTCCCAGTGTATAACTGTATAAAAAAAATATCGTTGCAAGGTGATCTCATATATCTAACCTTGTCTCAACGTTTTTCTGAAAATCTTTGTCATTCATAAGACAATTATTAATTAGATATAAGTTTAAAAGATGAAGTTACAAGATACCCCAATATACTTATATCTTTCCCAAATACTACTTGAACTACCACCGTTCAAGTTATAATTAGCTTCAAAAGTTCATCACATAGATGAGACTATAAGGCAAGATTTGAATAGATTAAATCTTTAAAATATTATCAAAATAAAATGAAGTTACGAGATACTTCATTTGATGTAAACATCATTTTGAAAACTTGACCCTGCCAACACTCAACAATCGCCCAACCGTAGCCTTTCTATCGAAGTGCTTTGGGTAGTGTTACAGAAATTATCCAATTGGATGATGAACTCATTACGGGAGTTTGCCGTGCCAGGAACACCACTTACGATGATCAGTCGTAGTAGTACAACCCCACCATTTTCTACATGTAGAGGAGAACCTGTCGGATTTACTTGTCAACCGAACACTGAACTCCTAAGGAATGGACCGCCTTAGCGGAACTTCCAGGCCATTTGGGCCAATATAATAAGGCTGGGCCGGCGCTACTCGGCCACTTACGCCACTCCTAGTTCAGATGAAATCCATGACTCTGAAACGTAAAGCTTGTCCCCACTTTCCCCAAGTAGAAACTTGTTGATACGGCTCCACCAAGAAGTCGTATCTATTTGGAAAGGAGAACTCACCGATATTTCTCAGGCGATGCCTGTTAATGGATTAACTTGTTCCAAGAATTTTACTTCCCGAGTGTTGGGTAAGTAATCAATTCATTTATCAAAACAGCAACCTTGTTGCGAATATAAAACACACCACAGAGCCGGATTCCTCAGGTTTTGAGCGAGTATTTAAATCCCCTTCGAAAGGAGGATCTTAAAAAAAATGAGTTTTGGGATCCGCTCTAACTTTTAAAAAAATCATTTTGAAGACTCGCAAAACATTTTTAAGAATGTTTGGAGTGAAGCTGATTTAATGAAGTAAATCAGTCCCCAGAATATTTAGAAAATGTCTAAATATTATTATTTAAATAATATTCCCATAAAGAATAATCTTTATAAAATAATTGAAGTAGAAGTATTAAAACTTATACTTGAAATGAATAGCAAATAATCAAAGATATACTTATACGAAAGTAATATCTTTATTTGAATAATCAAAAGTAAGTTTGATTATCGACACCTTATTCTTTAATACAATAAAGAATATTATTAAGTAATAAGCGGAGTCATAATAACTCGAATGAATACTATAAATAATATTCATAAAATAAAGGAGTCATACATCCTCAAATGAATATCCAAGTAATATTCAATAATAATATAAACTGAGTCATAAGCCCTCGAATGAATATTCAAATAATATTCAAATAATAAAATAAATTGAGTCATAAGCCCTCGAATGAATACTCAAATTAATATTCAATTAAGTAAAATAAAGGTATCGAATAAACCTTATTCGATCCATAGTTTTAAAAACTATATCCATATATATATAAATATATATATATATATATATAATATACTCGGGAACATCGACTCCCGGTTTAGAAATATGTTCACCTTTTATCCCCTATACTAAGGGTATACGCAACTACTTGCTTATTTCTAGCATAGGTATTATGCAACTATAAGCATTGAAATCAACAGATAGATAACCAGATTACGAAACAGACATGCATATATACCATATCAGCATGCTCCAATATATCGCAAAATTTGCTAATAACAATCATGCACTATCACAAGATAATGCATATACATATATTTACATCACAACAACAGTATATCGGGTAGAAAACTTGCCTGAGCGACTGGGGGTTACGAATGGCTCGGGACGAGTCTGGTAACCTATAAACAACAAGTAAGTTGGAATTAAACCAAAGTCACTTGTAAATCTATACTCTAACCAACTCAGACTCTAACGCTCGTTTTGCGCTTACTGATTCTCTTAAGTCACTGGAGTACCCTCGGCTCCACCATTTTTAATAATTTAACCTTTACGAGTTTTAAGGCGATTCCTTCGCGAGTGTCTTACCAACTGCCTAACACACTTACCATAAATGTTTCATGCATTAATTAACCCTTTTTGGTCTTTAACCTATGTTTCAAAGTAAGGCGAGGGGAAAAGTTTCATTCGCGAAACGCTGTTACTTGAAACGGTCGTTTCTCCTAAACCGTGCATCGGAATCGAACGAACTACATATCAAAACGAAGCTCGTAACATGAGCTATCTAAACATGGCAGTGGTCATAATATAGCAGGGGGTTCTCGGGTCCTAATGTTATGCACAAAAACAGTCCAAAGAAAATCGGACGTTACGACGGCTATGTTTACGCGATTACCAATGTTTAAACTACTCCAATTAACCACCAACCAACTCATAACCATCAATACAACAAAACTTCACCTAAACCATACCACATCAGTCCATAATCTCCAAGGTTTTCAACTCAAACAACCACAATCACGACCTATGAACTATAATCAAGCTTCAATTACCAAAAACACTTCCAAATCAAACCAAACTACTAATAATCACAATCCATGCTTCTCATTTCACAACACCAACCATTAAACTTACTAACAAATAAAGTAAAGGCTAGGGTTTGAAGTTTATACCTTCCTTGGGAGGTGTTAAGTTGCTAGGAAGCCTTAGGGAGCCTCCTACAAGCTTGATCTTTCCAAAGAAATCAAGAACACAAAGTTAGGCTTTGAAGTTTCTAAAAGTCCGATTTAAAGAACTATAAAAATGAGGGTCTTACCATAATTATTTGGACGAGACTTGTGAACAAGAGTTGTAGGCCATCTCAATACCTTTCCAATGAGCTATAGAACACAATATTTGAGAGAGAAATGAAGGAGATACAGCAGTTTTAGTGTTCTGGTTCTGTTTTGGCCGAGAGCATGAAGAACAATGCCTTGGTTTCTTTTTGATTTTGATGAAAAATGATTTGCTTGGCTTGGTTGGTTTGATTTTTGTGTTTGTTTTAGTAAATTACCTAGTTGCCCTTGATTTTGTGTGGTTAAAAAGCCACCACATCTCCTTCCTTCCCATGTCATGCTTGTGTCATCCTCATGATGTCATCCTCCCCTCCTTGTCCTCTTCTCATTGGTTGGGTGACATCATCCTCTCTAATCCCTTTGATTAACTTCCTAATTGTTTGCCTAATGACCGCTGATCTGTTATACGGTTCGCTTAACTTTCGTTTTCGTTTATCGTTTGAAGGATCATACCCGGGATCTTATTACTTAGGTTCCCTTAACCTTTCTCAATATATTATATTCCTTTTATGATCCTCTCCTATAATCCTTTAATTTAAATCATTTTTATCCTGTTACCTTTTTCTCAAATCTTTCCGTATCTAGTGTATTTCCGGGAAAAATCAAAGTGTTCGGATTTGGATTCTGACGATCTTTACATACACTTATATCCCATATAAAGTACTAATAAAATCTCAGAATATCCATATCAGAACCCCTACATAGTGTGGCATGAAAAGTTTTCTCATTCAGCAAAAACACTATTCATAAGGGTTTCAAAAATTTCCCAAAAATTGGGGTTATTACAGTCTCCCCTCCTTAAAAGGATTTCGTCCCGGAATCAGATAGAAAATGAATAGGGATACTCTCTTAGCATTGCACTTTCTAACTCTCGAGTAAATTTTCCCACATTGTGGTTCTACCATCAAACTCTTACTAGTTTGATAACCCTTCTCCTAAGCACTCGTTCCTTTTTACTCTATACCCTTCCTGGTTGCTCCATATAGGTTACGTCTGGTTGCATGTCTATGCGCTCATATGCCCCTATTTGTCTGGCATCCGAATTACACTTCCTTAACATTGATACGTGGAACACGTTATGAACTTGCTACAGGTTCGGGGGTAGGGCTAGCTCATATGCTAACTTCCCAAACGTCTTAATATATCCAAGGGTCCAACAAATTGTAGACTTAGCTTTCCTTTCTTTCCGAACCTCATCAATCCTTTTTCAAGGGTTTCCAAGGGGATACCTATAACATTACTAGGCCCCCTATTTCATACTCTTTGTCCTTTTTGAGTCAAATCAGCATACCTCTTATGTCCATCTTGGGTTACTACCAGCCGTCCTCTGATTAGATCTATTATATCCCTGGTCCTTTGGACTACTGCGGGTCCGAGCATCTTGCGCTCTACAACTTCATCCTAACATAAGGGAGATCGATATTATCTTCCCTCAAGGATCTCATAAGGTGACACCTCGATAATGACATATGATCTATTGTCGTGATATAACTAAATCCGCGTTAAGTGATCATTCCAAATTTTTTCAAGTCTATTGCACAGACTCTCATTATAGCGTTTAGCATTAGAGCTTTTGCTTCTCAATACCCATTCTTTTCGAGTTCGTAATCGCTACTACCTTCCGTTCCTAATATTATACTGGTTATACTTTTGCTCGTTAGCGTTCTATAACCTTTTAATAACCACGTCAACCTTAGTATTACGAATGTGTTCCCATTCTGAATACCACCATATCTTTACTACTCCTTTTTCAGCTGTTTCTATTTTCGAAAGCTTAATCCTTCATATAGAAGTAAAAGAATTTATTGAGAGATCACTATGATCATGAACACTTGTTATCTCGCATAGTTAGTACAGAAGGTGGCCAGCCTTTAGTACTTGACAAGCAATTAAACAATAGTTGGTATCCTACTAGGCTTCTATCACACAGATAGACAGTCATTCGGCAATACCTCCCCTTCTGGAAGGGTTGTTCTTCTCAACTTACATGAAATGAAAAGAAGAGAAAAGAACGAACTGAAGAGAATTGTATATATAAAAAAAATATACTGCCACAAAATATCTGGCTTGGAACCTACCTTTGAACTATAGAGGTTTATCATAGGAGAACAAAACATATACGTATTTATATCAGCATCAAGTATTATAGCATCGTATTTCCCATGCCTAAATATTTCTATTCCGTCCATCATTCTATGGACCCATGCTCTTCCTCGAGCTTATACACAATCACCTTTGAAACTCCCTCGATTTCGAAAATCGAACCTGGGATCTCATTTTAGACATCACCGTTACTAGAGTTCTATGCTTGCACCGCAACCTTCCTCATATAGTAATACGACTCTCTTTTCATAAGAGGGAATAAATATTCAATAGGTAGATACTCTACTTAATTAGTCTATCAATGATAACTTATACACTACCACGACCCGTTTAGTGGTACTCAATCTCAACATCCATTCCAATACAACTCTCACGGTTGTAATCAGCTCGTTACTCGCAGAATCATTGCTGCCTTACTATGGTCCACCACTGACCCACTATCATCATTCACTTTCCATGAAATCTTAATAGCTAACCATACGGAGTCCATACATGTCGTATCAAATCCTTCTAAGGAGGTAACATAATCACCATTTCTGATTCATGAAGAACACTCATGATCTCAAAGGTTCGTTTAGTCCTTTTGAAACATGGTCCAGGCTCATTCTCAAGATAGTACCTTCTAAGATAGATAGCCCGCTCATGGCGATTACACGAATTAAACCTTTACCAGCTACTATTACGGCTGGGTATTGCACAGTCATCAGAAGGAATGTCAATCTTCCAAACCATAATACAACCTTCACAGTTTTAACCATCATCACTGTATTCTTTTGGCACAAGCGCCTATAATTATCCTCTTACCTTTAAAGTGTCGGCCACCTCTTTGGCCTTTCCTGATAGTAAAATTTCCTTACAGTCAATGTCACTTTAACCATCTCCAAATAAATTTTCTACCTTATTTCAATCACAGCTTATGTGAAAATGCTTTCCTTAAAATCTGATGAGTAAAAAAAAAATCACCATTTTTCCATAAGTTATTGCCTCAGTCTTTAGAGGTTAATCACTGTCATGACTGACTCTCAATCATAATTAGAACATCTTTTATCTTAAGTCCTAATTGCCCTGAATAATTTCGACCATTACTGGTTCGATCCATACTTTCTCGTGGTTTAACACGTGCCCCACTTGGCAACATTATAATTACGTCATATTTCCTTTATCAACATTTCTATTCTTGAAAATTTTGAATATTACCTTTCTCCTTGTAAAACCTCTAAGGTTATCCTTCAATCGTTCCTCCTGTATTCCCTAGATACAGGGCATATTAAAATACCATTTACTATTACTAGAACCATTGTCTATATACTTCTGAAAAATTTCTCCACTGATTCTTAAAGGTTGTTGCTACATTAACCCTTTCCAAATCATACTGTCAAAACTCATACTGTCCCTATTAAGGGTGAAATTCCAACCTTTATGCATTCCCCTAGGATTCATTTTAAGTTACCGATGTTCTATCCTTAATTCCACCTTTAAAAGGTACCTGCATCCTTCCATGGATAAATCAAGTCATATATCCCTGATAAGGGTGTCTTATTCAATCATTCCCACCTCGATAGTCTATACCTAACTTCATAATAGCATCCTTATTCAAATTAAGGTCAATCCATATGGCCTCCAAAAGATAACAACGGTCATCCACTTTTCTTTCTTAATTTGGTAATGATAACATGGATGTTCTGGAAGATATTGGTCATGTTCAACGTGAACTTCTTCTTAATAATTCCTTATTTACTTTTGTTGTTTATCTCAACAGTCATCTCAATATTGGGATATCTTTCATATCTGGCGTCTCCCTTTCTGGGTATCATGCCACCGGTCTTACACTTTACCTTCTTGAAGGTCACTTCCTTCACCCAATTTTCTTAATTTCTTACTTTCTTGTCTCCTCAGTCTATCCGCGTCTCATTATTTATCCTTCGAATTATCTCAAGGTTTCCTCGAATCTTCCCAACTTATAGGGGATAAAATATATGTATCTCTTATACCTTCAACCATCAATTTAACTCATGGTGAATCACTCTCATCCGGACGATTACCTACTTTTCTATTTCTATTTCTACGAGTCTTTAGGGTTTCCTCATACCCAACTCCCATATCATTCCTCAAACTCTCTTGCCTTTATATTCCTTTCTCTTATCATTATTTCATGAACCAACACAACATAAGCATTGATTTCAAACATCCCGTCATTCTGGATTCGTGTCTTCAGAACGAATCTTGATAACTTTTACAACTTAGATTCATAATTCATCATACTCGTCTGCCTTTGTTCTGGCTCTTAAGCTTTTACACTGTCTCCATAACCTTGGGAAGTACTTTCCTGAAAACAATTGACTGAACTTAAATCAGTTTATTATAATCTCTTGCTCCGTGCCTTCCTTGGCCTTTCACCAGCGGGTGGTCTCTCTCTTAGGAGGGTAAGTGACAAAACAGTCTTTTGTGGTTCGTCAATCATTTAGAATCTCAAATGATTCATCTATTTCCTTTAGCCAGGCTCTTGCCTCGACTGGGTCAGCTTGTTCCTTGGAACTCTGAGAGCTTAGCGACTTAAAGGTCATGAAAGAATTTCCCACCGCACTGTCTCCTCAGGGTGGTGGTTGGGGATAATAGTCTAAGTTCTCTTTAGACAGGTCCATGAATTGCCGTATAGAGGTACCATCTCGGGTCTCCTGTCCTTACTCGACTTTTGTTTCCTCAGTCTAAATATTTCTTCCTACTCCCCATAATTGGGGTCATCTTACATAATTTAAATCCTCATTTTCCACTTCATCATGTTATGGGTTCCTTTTGTCTTGGTGGCAACCTCCCTGACTATCACGTTCAGGGTTTGCTCTAACTCTTATTCCTCAAACTAGCTTTCATCTAAGATTTCATCTTTAAGCTCTTAAACCTTTGGAACCCAAATTCTATAGGAATACCTCATTATTCCCTTATCATCACTCTCGGTATTAATCTCATACCTATTTGTTGGCTCTCTGCCTTCATTCATCACTTTTACTGGCACAATATGTTCTTTTCCAATACTTCGGGCTATATTGCTATCTCAAACAGCTTTTCGGTACCGGCTCCGGTTACCTTCACTACTATTTCCATTTTCTCAAAATCTCTTATAAACTCTCCAAAAGACATTATCATCTTGAGTCTCTCCTTTTTACTAAGGGCATCAGCCACCATATTGGCTTTCCCCGAATGATAAAGAATCTCCCAATCATAATTCTTGATTAGCTCTAACCGCCTCCTCTGGCGTATGTTGAGCTCTTTCTACGTAAGAATGTACTAGAGCTCCTATGGTTTGTGAATCTCACACTTCTCTCCATACAAGTAGTGCCTCAAATCTTTAGGGCAAAACTATTGCCACGAGCCCAAGCTCATGGGTGGGGATGTCGAATTTTAAATTCCCTTAATTGTCTTGACGCAGACGCGATTATCTTGCTGTGCTATATAAGAAGCACCCTAATTCCTTATGCGAAGCATCACTTACAAATCACAAAATCTCATTTTCCATCCGGCAACGCCAACATAGGGAACGTCACCAACCTTTGCTTCGGTTCTTAAAAGTTGTTCTCGCATTTCTCTGTCCATTCGAACTTCTCAGTCTTACGAGTAAGCCGCGTTAAAGGGGCTACTATCTTTACAAACTTGAACGAACCTCTGGTAGTGACCGGCCAATCCTACCTCTGGTAGTCGACCCAACCAGGGTCATCAATTCATCAGTGGTCCTTTATCCAATCTCGTCAGGATCCTCCATGGGATCCTCCTCAGCAACTATCCCTTCTAGGACAACATCCTCAACCGCTACATCCTCAATATCAACATCATCCGGTCCTGCGTTAGGACGCTCTATTGGATCCACAATCTGATCTCCAATTAGTAATAAAACATCATCGCGTTGATGTTCCTCAACTTCAGGGTTCGGAGTCCCGCTACCATATACGATAACGAACTACGCTTCTATCGCTACATTTATAAGGGTTCCCATAAGGGTTTTAACTGTCAGTACTATGTTAGGTAGTCCGACTATGAACTTGGCAAGAGTTCTTATTATCTTAGTGAACTTATTATCTTAACGTCCCATCATCTCTGAGGTTTATAACGCTTGGCTCTGATACCATTTCTGTAACACCCTCAAATCCGGGGTCGGGGATCCGGGTTGTCACGAGTTCCATTTCCCTTAACAACACCCAATCTTAATAAATAATCAACTACTCTGTACTGTGACCCCACAATAAACACACACACCACAAGTTATAGTCTCAGAGATGAATATCCAAAAATAATCACAAGTCATTTTATTCCACAATTATATGCCAATACACCTTAAACAGGTTTCTGAATAAATTTACATTTCTTTGCCATTATTACAATTCATAAATATACATAATCTGATACATCAAAAGTTGAAAGCCTAGCCTATTGGTAGTTCCTACCTCAGCTATGGCGGCATCAGTGCTTCTAGAAAACTGCGGAACGTCTCCTAACCTCTTGCGAATCGGGAGCTTGGTCCGGTTCATCTTGTCTATCTGATGTTGTGTGATGAAAGAAGAAAGCAAGGGTGAGCAGCAAGCCCACCAAAATAATATGTATAATGATTAACAATATATGAGCCTTCTCATAGTACTCATGAAAGTCTTGGTCAAAAGAAATGAACCAAGTTGATATCTTAATGCGATGAAGTCGCAAAATATTCAGTATATATATATACATATATACTTTTCAAAATATTGGAAGTCCTCTTCCATGCACAATATACACAAAGTCCCAGTGTATAACTGTATAAAAAAAAATATCATTGCAAGGTGATCTCATATATCTAACCTTGTCTCAACGTTTTTCTGAAAATCTTTGTCATTCATAAGACAATTATTAATTAGATATAAGTTTAAAAGATGAAGTTACAAGATACCCCAATATACTTATATCTTTCCCAAATACTACTTGAACTACCACCGTTCAAGTTATAATTAGCTTCAAAAGTTCATCACATAGATGAGACTATAAGGCAAGATTTGAATAGATTAAATCTTTAAAATATTATCAAAATAAAATGAAGTTACGAGATACTTCATTTGATGTAAACATCATTTTGAAAACTTGACCCTGCCAACACTCAACAATCGCCCAACCGTAGCCTTTCTATCGAAGTGCTCTGGGTAGTGTTACAGAAATTATCCAATTGGATGATGAACTCATTACGGGAGTTTGCCGCGCCAGGAACACCACTTACGATGATCAGTTGTAGTAGTACAACCCCACCATTTTCTACATGTAGAGGAGAACCTGTCGGATTTACTTGTCAACCGAACACTGAACTCCTAAGGAATGGACCGCCTTAGCGGAACTTCCAGGCCATTTGGGCCAATATAATAAGGCTGGGCCGGCGCTACTCGGCCACTTACGCCACTCCTAGTTCAGATGAAATCCATGACTCTGAAACGTAAAGCTTGTCCCCACTTTCCCCAAGTAGAAACTTGTTGATACGGCTCCACCAAGAAGTCGTATCTATTTGGAAAGGAGAACTCACCGATATTTCCCAGGCGATGCCTGTTAATGGATTAACTTGTTCCAAGAATTTTACTTCCCGAGTGTTGGGTAAGTAATCAATTCATTTATCAAAACAGCAACCTTGTTGCGAATATAAAACACACCACAGAGCCGGATCCCTCAGGTTTTGAGCGAGTATTTAAATCCCCTTCGAAAGGAGGATCTTAAAAAAAATGAGTTTTGGGATCCGCTCTAACTTTTAAAAAAATCATTTTGAAGACTCGCAAAACATTTTTAAGAATGTTTGGAGTGAAGCTGATTTAATGAAGTAAATCAGTCCCCAGAATATTTAGAAAATGTCTAAATATTATTATTTAAATAATATTCCCATAAAGAATAATCTTTATAAAATAATTGAAGTAGAAGTATTAAAACTTATACTTGAAATGAATAGCAAATAATCAAAGATATACTTATACGAAAGTAATATCTTTATTTGAATAATCAAAAG
Source organism: Apium graveolens (assembly GCF_009905375.1). Taxonomy (NCBI): domain Eukaryota; kingdom Viridiplantae; phylum Streptophyta; class Magnoliopsida; order Apiales; family Apiaceae; genus Apium; species Apium graveolens. The sequence continues at coordinate 145,106,709 of NC_133653.1, forward strand.
TAAGTTTGATTATCGACACCTTATTCTTTAATACAATAAAGAATATTATTAAGTAATAAGCGGAGTCATAATAACTCGAATGAATACTATAAATAATATTCATAAAATAAAGGAGTCATACATCCTCAAATGAATATCCAAGTAATATTCAATAATAATATAAACTGAGTCATAAGCCCTCGAATGAATATTCAAATAATATTCAAATAATAAAATAAATTGAGTCATAAGCCCTCGAATGAATACTCAAATTAATATTCAATTAAGTAAAATAAAGGTATCGAATAAACCTTATTCAATCCATAGTTTTAAAAACTATATCCATATATATATAAATATATATATATATAATATACTCGGGAACATCGACTCCCGGTTTAGAAATATGTTCACCTTTTATCCCCTATACTAAGGGTATACGCAACTACTTGCTTATTTCTAGCATAGGTATTATGCAACTATAAGCATTGAAATCAACAGATAGATAACCAGATTACGAAACAGACATGCATATATACCATATCAGCATGCTCCAATATATCGCAAAATTTGCTAATAACAATCATGCACTATCACAAGATAATGCATATACATATATTTACATCACAACAACAGTATATCGGGTAGAAAACTTGCCTGAGCGACTGGGGGTTACGAATGGCTCGGGACGAGTCTGGTAACCTATAAACAACAAGTAAGTTGGAATTAAACCAAAGTCACTTGTAAATCTATACTCTAACCAACTCAGACTCTAACGCTCGTTTTGCGCTTACTGATTCTCTTAAGTCACTCGAGTACCCTCGGCTCCACCATTTTTAATAATTTAACCTTTACGAGTTTTAAGGCGATTCCTTCGCGAGTGTCTTACCAACTGCCTAACACACTTACCATAAATGTTTCATGCATTAATTAACCCTTTTTGGTCTTTAACCTATGTTTCAAAGTAAGGCGAGGGGAAAAGTTTCGTTCGCGAAACGCCGTTACTTGAAACGGTCGTTTCTCCTAAACCGTGCATCAGAATCGAACGAACTACATATCAAAACGAAGCTCGTAACATGAGCTATCTAAACATGGCAGTGGTCATAATATAACAGGGGGTTCTCGGGTCCTAATGTTATGCACAAAAACAGTCCAAAGAAAATCGGACGTTACGACGGCTATGTTTACGCGATTACCAATGTTTAAACTACTCCAATTAACCACCAACCAACTCATAACCATCAATACAACAAAACTTCACCTAAACCATACCACATCAGTCCATAATCTCCAAGGTTTTCAACTCAAACAACCACAATCACGACCTATGAACTATAATCAAGCTTCAATTACCAAAAACACTTCCAAATCAAACCAAACTACTAATAATCACAATCCATGCTTCTCATTTCACAACACCAACCATTAAACTTACTAACAAATAAAGTAAAGGCTAGGGCTTGAAGTTTATACCTTCCTTGGGAGGTGTTAAGTTGCTAGGAAGCCTTAGGGAGCCTCCTACAAGCTTGATCTTTCCAAAGAAATCAAGAACACAAAGTTAGGCTTTGAAGTTTCTAAAAGTTCGATTTGAAGAACTATAAAAATGAAGGTCTTACCATGATTATTTGGACGAGACTTGTGAACAAGAGTTGTAGGCCATCTCAATACCTTTCCAATGAGCTATAGAACACAATATTTGAGTGAGAAATGAAGGAGATACAGCAGTTTTAGTGTTCTGGTTCTGTTTTGGCCGAGAGCATGAAGAACAATGCCTTGGTTTCTTTTTGATTTTGATGAAAAATGATTTGCTTGACTTGGTTGGTTTGATTTTTGTGTTTGTTTTAGTAAATTACCTAGTTGCCCTTGATTTTGTGTGGTTAAAAAGCCACCACATCTCCTTCCTTCCCATGTCATGCTTGTGTCATCCTCATGATGTCATCCTCCCCTCCTTGTCCTCTTCTCATTGGTTGGGTGACATCATCCTCTCTAATCCCTTTGATTAACTTCCTAATTGTTTGCCTAATGACCGCTGATCTGTTATACGGTTCGCTTAACTTTCGTTTTCGTTTATCGTTTGAAGGATCATACCCGGGATCTTATTACTTAGGTTCACTTAACCTTTCTCAATATATTATATTCCTTTTATGATCCTCTCCTATAATCCTTTAATTTAAATCCTTTTTATCCTGTTACCTTTTTCTCAAATCTTTCCGTATCTAGTGTATTTCCGGGAAAAATCAAAGTGTTCGGATTTGGATTCTGACGATCTTTACATACACTTATATCCCATATAAAGTACTAATAAAATCTCAGAATATCCATATCAGAACCCCTACATAGTGTGGCATGAAAAGTTTTCTCATTCAGCAAAAACACTATTCATAAGGGTTTCAAAAATTTCCCAAAAATTGGGGTTATTACAATTGCAGTGGTCCACATCTCTTCAACAACTTCACAGTAAACTGTGGGTGATTCAAGCATGGCATAACTCAACTTGCAGTTCTTCACAAAGTCCATCATCTTGTGATAGTCTTCTGATTGCGGAATACCCTTATTGACCAAAGCAGTGAAGTTGTTCTTCTCATAAATGAACCCAGTCTGAGACATGATCTTTACTACAGGTGCCATTGTTAGAGAATGAAAGCTTAAAGAGAAAGAGGCTATTTGCTTGAGAGAGATTAAAATAAAAGCAGTTGAATTTGAGAATGATAAAAGAAAATAATTGGAATGAAATAAGCTTTTATACTCCCTCAAAAACAACGGATGAAAATATTAAAGAAAAGTAAATTACCCAATAGAAATTGCCTAAATTAGCCGTTTAAAAATAAACTGTAAAAATTCCACCCATTATCCGTCGTGTAATGCTTACAAACTGTAAGTATACTCGATGGATAATGTTCAGGGAATTAACGGTTAAGATTTAGACACTTCGACAGATGAGGATGAACTGTTATCCGTCGAAATTTAAAAGATTCCAGAAAATTAATTGATTTTTATTTGCACATAGTACATCGACGGATGACTCAACTCAATGGATAATGGTCATCCGTTGAGATGCAAATTTTGACTTAGCCAAAATTTCACTCAAGACTAAAAATCAGTTAAATTTCTGGCTACGTATCAACTTGCAAAATAGCTCAGATAGATTCAAGAGTAATTAAGCATACCTAACTTACTTACCAACCTAGAAAAGGTGGATTCATCCAGTGGCTTGGTAAATATATCTGCAAGTTGCTTCTCACTTGGAACAAAATGTAACTCTACAGTACCATTCATTACATGTTCCCTTATGAAATGGTACTTGATGTCTATGTGCTTTGTCCTTGAATGTTGCACTGGATTTTCAGTGACGGCAATTGCACTTGTGTTATCACAGAAAATAGGAATCCTCTCAACTTGCAAACCATAGTCTAGCAATTGATTTTTCATCCATAAAATCTGTGCACAGCAACTGCCAGCAGCAATATATTCAGCTTCAGCTGTAGAAGTAGAAACTGAATTTTGCTTTTTACTGAACCAGGACACAAGCTTGTTTCCTAAAAATTGACAGGTTCCTGTTGTGCTTTTTCTGTCAATTCTGCAACCTGCATATTCTGCATCTGAATAACCAGTTAGATCAAAACCAGAATCTCTAGGATACCAAATGCCAAGTTTTGGTGTTCCCTTGAGATATCTGAAAATTCTCTTAATAGCTATCAAGTGAGACTCTCTAGGATCAGCCTAAAATCTAGCACATAAACATGTAGCAAACATTATATCTGGCCTACTTGTTGTTAAGTACAGAAATGAGCCAACCATGCCTCTATAGCTTGAAATATCCACAGACTTTTCAGTAGTGTTTAGTTCAAGCTTAGTTGCAGTGGCCATGGCAGATGTGCAATCCATTAGATCAAACTTCTTTAAAAGATCAAAAATATATTTAGTTTGACTAATGAATATTCCATCACTAACTTGCTTAACTTGTAAACCAAGAAAGTAAGTTAGTTCTCCCACCATACTCATTTCATACTTACTTTGCATCAGTTTGGCAAACTTTTTACAAAGTTTCCCATCTGTAGAGCCAAAAATAATATCATCTACATAAATTTGAACAAGTATGCTAGAGCCATTAACATTTCTGAAAAATAAAGTTTTATCTACAGTACCTCTTGTGAAGTGATTTTCCAAAAGGAACTTTGATAAAGTGTCATACCAGACTCTAGGTGCTTGCTTCGGTCCATAAAGTGCATTCAGTAGATAATAGACATACTCTGGAAAATTTGGATCTTCAAAGCCAGGAGGTTGACTAACATACACTTCTTCCTCCAAATCTCCATTCAGAAAGGCACTTTTGACATCTATTTGATAGACCTTGAAATTGGCATGGGCTGCATAGGCCAAGAAGATTCTGATGGCTTCAAGTCTTGAAACAGGAGTAAATGTTTCATCAAAATCTATTCCTTCTTGCTGGCAATAGCCTTTAGCAACCAATCTGGCTTTGTTCCTTACTACTATGCCATTTTCATCCATCTTGTTTCTGAATACCCATTTGGTGTCTATTGGATTCTTTCCTTTAGGCTTTGGTACCAGCTTTCATACTTTATTCCTTTCAAATTGGTTTAGCTCCTCCTGCATAGCTAAAATCCAATCAGGATCTAACAAGGCTTCTTCTACCTTCTTTGGTTCTTCCTTTGACAGAAAGCTGTTGTATAAACATTCTTCTTGAGTTGCTCTCCTGGTTAGAACTCTAGAAGAAACATCACCAATAATCAGTTCAAAGGGGTGATCTTTTGTCCATTTCCTTGGTTGAGGTAGATTAGCTCTAGATGAAGAGACCTCAATGTTGTCTTGATGTGTAATTGAGTTTTGATTGCTAGAAACTCCCCCTGAGTTTGTGGATCTTTGATTTGAGAAAGGGGTACTTTCTATGGGTGATCTGCCTGGACTTTCTGCTTCTTTTGATTACCCGACGGATGGTGAATTATGAGTACTGACGGATGAGGCAGGTTGTCTACCGACGGATAACACAGATTGCCTTCCGACGGATGAAGCATTTTGTAACTCGACGGATGTTAAGTTTTATGCTTCATTGGTGGTAGATTTGTCTGCATTATCCTTAGACACTGTTTCTTGATCACTTTCATCACTTATCATCTCATCATTGTCGAATTTGAGGCTCTCATGGTAATTTCCATCTTTCAGTCCTTCAATCTTTTTATCATCAAACACAACATGTATAGATTCCACAACAATGTTGGTTCTTAGATTGTAGACTCTATATGCTTTACCAACAGCATATCCAACAAAAATTCCTTCATCTGCTTTAGCATCAAACTTCCCATTTTGATCAGTTTAATTTCTCAGAATATAGCATTCACAGCCAAAGACATGAAGAAAGTTTAGAGTTGGCTTCTTGTTCTTGAACAATTGATAAGGAGTCATGCATCTTGCTTGGTTAATCAGAGAGATGTTCTGAGTGTAGCATGCAGTGTTTACAACTTCAGCCCAGAAATAAGTTGGTAATTTTTATTCTTCAAGCATTGTCTTTGCAGCTTCAATAAGAGATATGTTCTTTCTTTCCACTACTCCATTCTGTTGTGGAGTTCTTGCTGCGGAAAACTCATGCAAGATCCCATTTTCCTCACAAAATGCTCTCATGACATAGTTCTTGAACTCAGTTCCATTGTCACTCCTGATTCTTCTAACTTGGAAGTCAGGATGATTGTTAACTTGCCTTATGTGATTGATGATGATTTCACTAGCCTCATCTTTAGACTTTAGGAAATATGTCCAAGAGAACTTTGAGAAATCATCTACAATTACTAGGCAAAATCTTTTCTTTAAAATTGACAATACATTGACTGGTCCAAACAAATCCATGTGAAGCAGTTGCAGAGGCTCTTCAATTGCTGAATCAAGTTTCTTTCTGAATGATGCTTTGATCTGCTTCCCTTTTTGGCAGGCATCACACAGTCCATCCTTTGTAAACTCCACTAGAGGAATGCCTCTTACTAGTTCTTTCTTTACCAGCTCATTCATGGTCTTGAAGTTTAAATGGGATAGCTTCTTGTGCCATAGCCAACTTTCATCTTGACTTGCTTTGCTGAGAAGACAAGTTACAAATTCTGCTTTGGTCGAGTTGAAGTCAGCTAGGTACACATTTCCCCTTCTCACACTAGTCAGAACCACTTTGTTATTTTGATTGTTAGTCACAACACAGGCTTCTTTGTTGAAGGTTACTGAGTTGCCTTTGTCACAAAGCTGGCTGATACTCAACAGATTGTGTTTGAGACCATCCACTAAGGCAACCTCTTCAATGATGACATTATTTTTTGAAATTAAGCCATATCCCACAGTATAACCCTTGCTGTCATCTCCAAAAGTAATACTTGGGCCAGCTCTCTCCTTAAACTCTGTGAGCAGGGTAGAATCAGCAGTCATGTGTCTTGAACAGCCACTATCCAAGTACCAAAGATTCTTTTTGTTTCCCTGCACACATCAAAATCAAATCAAGTTGATTTTGGTTCCCAAGTTTCCTTGGGTCCTGCCTTGTTAGCTTTCTTCTTCTGTTTCTTAGGTTTTATCTTATTTGACTTAGGAATTTCAGATTCTTCCATAGTCAATTGGGTTGTACCTTTGAAACCACTAAATGCAACAGAATTATCATGCATGTTATGGCTAACAGGAAATGGCATGCTTGGTGCAAACATGTTATTCCAGTAAGGCATTCTAAATGGCATTTGAGGCATATTGTATGCAGCATAATATGAATTAGGTGCAAATGGCATATTAGCAAACTGTGCATTCATATTCTGTGTAGGCATAGCATTAACAGGCATAGGAGGCATGGCATTCATGTTAGGAAATTGAGGCTGAACAGACATGGGAGTAGGCATGGCAGATTTGCAATTAACAGACAAATGATTTACACTACCACACTTGACACAGATTTTTTTAGGGGCATATTTATCAGGTGTGTAGTTATTGTGTTTGTTAATCCCTACTTTACCATTCCTATTTTTTTTCTTTTTAGTCTCTGTTTTTACCTCTATCTTATCAAGTCTGTTACTTAACTATTTGACAGTCATGTGACCAACATTAGCCTTTTTCCCTTTCTTAGCTTGACTTGACTCTCCTGAAACAAAGTTCTTGGAAACAGACCCATACTTTTCATTTAGCTTGATTAATTTGGCTTTGCTAATGGGTTTGCTTACAGCCGACGGATGAGGATTTTTATCATTCGACGGATAACACTTTTTGTTATCCGACGGATAGTCCTCATCATCCGTCGAATCTACATCTGTCAGCAACCCATCTACCAAAATAGGTTCTAGTTTCTCCTTATTCTTTTCCCAGGCTTCATCACAAAAAGACTCAATTCCTTGAACCTTGGTGATTTGAGCATGAACATCTCTGGATGCTTTCCATGCTTTAATCACCTCTTGTTCACTATCGAGCTGCTTCTTCAAAATTTCTTCCTTTTTCAAGGACTCAGTTAATTCCTCCTTGGCAATCTTACACTCAATTTTTAATTTCTCAAACTCAACATATTGAGACTCAAGCACATTATTCCTCTCACTTAAAAACAAGTTGTTTTCTTTGATTTTAGCATTTTCTTTAGTGAGAGACTTAAGTGTAACACGCAAATGATACAATTCTGTAGACATGTCATGTAATGCATCATTACACTCAGCTTTAGATAAATGTGCAAGGTTTGTAGTGATTACCTGATTGCTTGAGGAACTTGTCTCTGTTTCATCAGACTTGGCCATAAGGGCTAGATTGACATAGCTGACATCTTCATCTTCATCCAAACCATCAGCTGCCCAGTCATTCTCTTATGTAATAAAAGCCATTTTCTTTTGTTTGAGTAGATCAAAGCATTTTTTCTTGTAATCTACAGACTCAAACCATTTCTTATTGGAATCTGACTTTCTACACTCATTTGCAAAATGCCCTGCCAAGCCACATTTGAAACATTTGAATTTTGACTTATCCACCATGTTTCTATTTGGCTTGGTTGCTCCAAAGTTCTTTTTGAACTTGAGCTTGGCAAATCTTCTTGAAAGGAATGCTAGGTGCTCATCAATGTCCTCCATGTCATCTTGGCTCAATGAATCTTCACTTTCTGCAGCTAGCCCCTTACCCTTGCTTTCACAGACCTTTGAAGTTGATTCCACAGCTTCCATCTTCACTTCTTTCTCCTTTTCCAGATCAGCAACTAGTGCAATGGATCCTCCTTTCTTCTTTCCTCTCTCCATTCTTTCATCCTGCTCTATCTCAAGCTCATAGGTTTTCAGAATGCCATACAGTCTCTCTAAAGTAAACTCCTTATAATCTTGTGAGTTTCTCAGTGAGACTGTCATTGGTTTCCATTCCTTTGGAAGAGATCTGAGAAATTTCAGATTGGAGTCTTAGTCTGATAGATTCTTCCATGCAACTTAAGAGCATTTAGTAGTTTTTGGAATCTACTAAAAATGTCAGTGAGTGACTCACTTTCTTCATTGTGAAAATGCTCATATTGCTGAATCAGGAGCTGCATTTTATTTTCTCTAACTTGCTCAGTGCCATCACAAATTATCTATATTGTGTCCCAAACTTCCTTGGCAGTTTTGCAGTTGATGATGTTATCAAACATGTCTGCATCAACACCATTGAACAGAATGTTCATGGCCTTTTTATCTTTCATGACTTGTTCAATGTCAGGATCAGACCATTCATGCCTTGGCTTTGGAACAGATGGCTCATTTCCTGTAGCATCTCTCATTGGAACATGAGGGCCTCTTTCTATGCAGTCCACATAGGCCTCATCTTGAGAAAGCATATGACGATGCATCTTTACCTTCCAATGATGGTAATTATCTTTATCAAGAAAAGGAATCTTGACTCCAACATCTTTCTTGTTCATCATGCTGAATTGTTTTGATCTTTAAACTCTTTGTAGATTAAGAGCTTGCTCTGATACCAATTGTTAGTCCCTTAACAATATAGCAAGAATTACAGAATGGGGGTTAAATGGAATTCTTGAACCTTTTTCTTGAAATAAAAATGTTCAACTAGATTATAGATATATTTGTTTTGATTAGCACAATGTGGAATGTAAACTTAAATGAATCAAAACATAAGTAATTAAAAACAAGAGTCTTTAAAAACTTTCTGGTGGATTTAAACAATTCCACCAGAGATATATATAATATATCGAGAGGACTCTGTGTGCAGAAATGCTCACAGCTGCTTACAAATGGAACTGCTGAGAATACAGGAAATGCTAAAGATTATGCTTACAAAGATTTCTCTGTTTTTTGTGTTTCTCAGCTATCTCGGTTATTTTTCTATTTGCTACTCTCTTGGGTTATATAATACCAAGATTACAAAGTCAAAAAGACTGAACAAATATAAAATCTAACAGTCTTAATCTTTGCTGCTTTCCGTCCTCTATTACCCAGTTAATGGGCTTCCACAATGTGTTTGTATATAACTTGACGGCTGTGTGTCAGCTTTCACTGTTCAACTGATGTTTGAATTCTTGATATGATCATCCGTCGACTTTCAGATCATCCGTCGATGACTTAATTGATCATCCGTCGACTGCTATGTTAAACATCCGTTGATAGTTATTTGATCATCCATCGAAGGCTTTGTTAATCATCCGTCGGTAGCTATTTTGGCACTTGACTTCATTTCACTTATACAGAATTACAAGACATTACTTATGTACAATTAATCAACTTATTCTGCATATCTAGTTAAAGTCAACATGACTTATATGCTACTACAGATTCTATACAAAGGTGCATACATCACTGTGCTACAAACTTATTATTACATAAGCTACTCACTCGATGGATAATAAATTAATCATCTGTCGGGACTATAATGAGTTATCCGTCGGGACTATAATTCTTATCCGTCGAGTGCTATATTATTTCACTAAGTACAATCTACTTAGATGTTTTGTTTAAGTGATCATCAAGTACACAACATATTCACAACAATCTCCCCCAATTTATGTCTACTGGAATTGTAGCCATAAATTAAGAGATACTTGATGATAACGAAACATCCTAAACATATATCTTTAAAGATAAGTAGATAAAACTGAAAGTGCTTCAATTAAATAAAATATACAAGGTTTGGCTCACAGTCAGATCAAGATGCTCCTCTAGCCTGAGCAGGTTTTTCTAGTTCCTTGAAGGTCTGGATCTTCTTCCAAGCTTTCTGTTGTTTTCTTCAATTTGATTATTGAGCTGCCTGTGGAATTCTAGTTCATAAGATTCTGAGAGATCTAGCATTTCTTGCATCTCCAAGAGAGTCTCATTGCTAGAGATACTCAATTGGTCTTCTAGTCTGAAGAATCTTCTCACACCCTTGTCATCCATGAATTCCATCAGCCAGTAGGGCCTTAGATGCACTCTTCTCCCTGTGTATGGGATGATTAGAGTCTTTGGGAGTGCATCTTTAGCTCTAACACTCCTCAGCTCTTCAATCCTCTTCAATAATAGTCTTCTTGCAGTTACATTGAACCCAAAGTTTTTCTTGAAGGATGAATAGACTTTGATCAACACAGTTTGGCTTTCTTGAAGTATCCTGTGAAGAGGCCACTGAATCTCCCTTCCTCCTTTGTACTTGAACACCAACCTTTCAGGTAGGTTTCTGTATGCATCAATTGCCCTTACTTCATCCAGTTCATCCAGATAAAGTTTAGATCTGAGAATTCTTTGATGTCACACAAGTACAAGTAGTCTCCCCTGTTGACCTTGGGTTGAGCTTTAACTACTGACTTGGATTTGAGAGGAGACAGCTTCACTTTCTTGATTGCCCTTGATTTTGTCCTTTTTGGCTTGGTAAGGATTGGCAAGTTGAAGTCAGGAATTGGTAATTTATCCCACTCTATTGGCTCATCCTTTGGCACAATAGGCTCTCCATGTATGTTCCTATAGGGGTCCACCACCCTTATGTCTTCAAATACCACAGAGGGCTTTGATGCTTGAGTTTTAGCTGGTGCGGATTCCTTAGGAAATTGATCTTCCAATTCCTTGTCAACAACATCCAGTTTCCTTTTTGTTCTTCTAGCCAATTCTTTCTTTCTTGGGGATTTTTTCTGTTCTTCAATCTTCTTCTTTGATTCAGCAGCTTCAGATGGTTGAGAGGGAATTTGTTGAGAAGAGTTTACAGCCTGTAGCTTGGCCAAGATGACAATCTGCTCTGTCTTTTGTTTAGATTTCTTTGCATCTAGAGCAGCTTGCCTCTTTTCCTTCTTTAATCTTGCTTTCTCTTCTTTCTTTGCTTGAGCAAATTGTGGATGTCCAACTACCACACAAATTTCCTTTCCATTTCTGAATATCTTAGCAATTCTCCTTTTTGAGGCTGAATCAGCTGGATCTTTATAGAAGACAATGGATCTTGACAGAAGCTTCTTTTCATTAGGCTTGGGTGTCTCATACACAGTGTCCAAGGGATTATTCAAAGATGACTTTGGATAATTTGCCCTTGGTTTGAGAATTATTTCAGCCTTTTGTGATTTGATGCAGGAAGATTGTAATAACCCCAATTTTTGAGAAATTTTGAAACCCTTATGAATAGTGTTTTTGCTAAACGAGAAAACTTTTCATGCCACGCTATGTAGGGGTTCTGTTATTGATCTTATGGGATATTATTAGTACTCTATGAGGTATATAAGTGTATGTAAAGATCGTCAGAATCCAATTACGAACACTTTGATTTTTCCCGGAAATCCACAAGATACGGAGAGAATTGAGTATAAGGTAACAGGATAAAAAGGATTGAAATTAAAGGATTATAGGAGAGGATCATAAAAGGAATATAATATATTGAGAAAGGTTAAGGGAACCTAAGTAATAAGATCCCGGGTATGATCCCTCAAATGATAAACGAGAACGAAAGATAAGCGAACCGTAAAACAAATAAGTGACCAAGAGACAAGCTTGTACAAGAAGCCAGGGATTGTGACATCATCAAACCACAAGGTGTGGACAAGTGGGAGCATAATGACATGTGCAAGGTGACACAAGCATGACATAGAAGGGAAGGAAGTGTGGTTGAATTATAACCACACAAAATCAAGGTTAATTAAGTCATTAACCAAAAACAACACAAAAATCAACCAACCAAGCAAATCATTTCATTTTCATCAAACAAAACACAAAAATATCTTTCTTCCCAAGCTAGCTCTCGGCCCATTTCTTAAAATTTGAAGATCCAAGCTCCACCACTTACTATTTAGCAAGGTAATTATCTAAGCTTCCCCATGGATAGTTACATACTTCCTATAAGTTTAAGCTTCTAATTCCAAGCCAATCTTTTTCTATAAATCAAGGAAGAAGATGGTGAATAGTAACCTTCAAGAAATAACTTTAGTTTTCTTGAATTTTTATGAAAGATTAAGGTTATACAAGCAAGGATCAAGGTTCTTTAGGCATTCAAAGCTCTTATGTTGTGTTAAAAAGCTTCAAGGAAGGTATAATCTCTTAACCAAGCTTTGTTATTGAATGTTAAGAGCATAATATGAGTATTTTAGTTCATGAGAGGCTTGATGGTTGTGTATGTAGAGATTAGTGAGTTTTGGGATGTTGTTGGATTGGTAAATGTTGTTGTTTTGATTAAAAGAACTTAAGTATGGTTAAAGTTAAGCTTAGGCATAAGTATGAATGTTAAACTTGAATTGGTTGGGGCTGTTATAATGTGTTTTGGATGGATGTTGGTTGTATGATTGATTTGAGGTTGAATTGTGATGGTTTTTGAATGGTTTAAATTTGGGAAATCGCGTAAACATAGCCGTCGTAACGTCCGATTTTCTTTAGACTGTTTTTGTGCATAACATTAGGACCCGAGAACCCCCTGCTAGATTATGACCATTGCCATGTCTAGATAGCTCGTGTTACGAGCTTCGTTTTGATATGTAGTTCGTTCGATTCCGATGCACGGTTTAGGAGAAACGACCGTTTCAAGTAACGGCGTTTCGCGAACGAAACTTTTTCCCTCGCCTTACTTTGAAACATAGATTAAAGACCAAAAAGGGTTAATTAATGTATGAAACATTTATGGTAAGTGTGTTAGGCAGTTGGTAAGACACTCGCGAAGGAATCGCTTTAAAACTCGTAAAGGTTAAATTATTAAAAATGGTGGAGCCGAGGGTACCCGAGTGACTTAAGCAAATCAGTGAGCGCAAAACAAGCGTTAGAGTCTAAGTTAGTTAAAGTATAGATTTACAAGTGATTTTGGTTTAATTCCAACTTACTTGTTGTTTATAGGTTATCAGACTCGTCCCGAGCCTTTCTCACCCCCAAGTCGCTCAGGCAAGTATTCTATCCGTTATACTGTTGTTGTGATGTATATATGTATATGCATTATCTTGCGATAGATGCATGATGTTTATATTAGCAAATGTTGCGATATATTGTAGCATGTGATATGGTATATATGCATGCCTGTTTCATATTCTTGATATATATATCTGTTGGTTCAAATGCTTATTCGTTGCATAATACCTATGCTAGAGATAAGCGGTATTTGCGTATACCCTTAGTATAGGGACCCAAAGGTGAAAATATTTTCTAAAACCGGGAGTCGAGGATCCCGAGTAGATTTTGTATATATATGGATATGGATATATATATATATATATATATATTTATATATGGTTATAGTTTTCCAAACTATTAATCGAATAAGGTTTATTCGATAACTTTAAACTTTATTTATTATTGAATATTATTTTGAATATTCATTCGAGGGCTTATGACTCTTTTATATTATTTATTGAATATTATTTTGAATATTCATTCGAGGGCTTATGACTCTTTTATATTATTTATTGAATATTATTTTGAATATTCATTCGAGGGCTTATGACTCTTTTATATTATTTATTGAATATTATTTGAATATTCATTCGAGGTATTATGACTCAGCTTATTTTATTTATTGAATATTATTTGAATATTCATTTGAGGATCTATGACTCCGATTATTTGCTGAAATATATTCTTTATTTTATTAAAGAATAAGATGTCAATAATCAAACTTATTTTCGATTATTCAAATAAAGATAATACTTTCATATAAGTATATCTTTGGTTATTTAATGTTATTTCAAGTATAAGTTTTAATACTTCTACTTCAATTATTTTTATAAAGATTATTCTTTATGGGAATATTATTTAAATAATAATATTCAGTCATTTTCTAAATATTCTGGGGACTGATTTACTTCATTAAATCAGCTTTACTCCAAACACTCTTTAAAGTGTTTTCGAGTCTTCAAAATGATTTTTAAAAGTCAGAGCGGATCCCAAAACTCATTTTTATATTTAAGATCTTCCTTTTTAAAGGGGATTTAAATACTCGCTCAAAACCTGGGGAATCCGGCTCTGTGGTGTATTTTATATTCGCAACGAGGTTGCAGATTTGGTAAATGAATTGATTACTTGCCCAACGTTCGGGAAGTAAGCCCATCTCATTGAGTCGGCATAAGCGACAGGCCGGGGTACGGTCTATTATTGTGTAAGTGGCTGGGTGGCAGTCCATCAACGCGTGAGGGGCCGGGGTACGGTCGAGCGCGAGGTCCTAATGCGGCCAGGGTGATGACCGGTGAGGAATTCATCCATCTACAGTAGAAAAGGTTACTTATTGGTATCTTTGCCTGATCAGCGAGATATCGGGTTTATGCCAAAATTCTTTTCCTTTCCAAAATACATTGGATGTTTCAAACTCTGTTCATACTTTACATAACAGAGGTTCCAGGAAATGTTTAAGAGATATATATATGTGGATATATATATCGGGACTAAATAAAGTATCTCGTAACTTTATTTCATTCAATAATATTTCAAAGATTGAATCTATTTAAATCTTGTCTTGTAGTCTCATCTATGTGATGAACTTTTGAAACTGATTATAACTTGAACGGTGGTAGTTCAAGTAGTATTTGGAAAAGATATAAGTATATTGGAGTACCTTATAACTTCATCTTTTAAACTTATATCTAGTTAATAATTGTCTTATGAATGACAAAGATTTTTAGAAAAACGTTGAGACAAGGTTAGATATATGAGATCACCTTGCAACGATATTTTTTTATACAGTTATACACTGGAACTTTGTGTATATTATGCATGGAAGAGGACTTCCAATATTTTGAAAAGTATATATGTATATATACTGAATATTTTGCGACTTCATCGCATTAAGATATCAACTTGGTTCATTTCTTTTGACCAAGACTTTCATGAGTACTATGAGAAGGCTCATATATTGTAAATCATTATACATATTATTTTGGTGGGCTTGCTGCTCACCCTTGCTTTATTTCTTCATCACACAACAACAGTTAGGAAAGATGGCCAGACTCCAGCAGACCCAGCGCAAGCGCGTGGGAAGTGTCCCGCGTCTTCCCGATGATGTTGTAGCTGCTATAGCTGCAGAGGTAGATCCATGGTAGATCAGACCATCTACTTTTGAGAATCAAATTATGTATAATTATAACTTGTGGCAGATAATGGCAATTAACTGTAAATTTATCAAGTAATCATCTTGGGTTGTAATAACTGTTAAATGGTGGATTCAAAGACTTGTATTTATTTTAATTTCATCTCTGAGACTATAACGGGTTGTGGTGTGTGTTAGTATGGGGTCACAGCATGAGGTTATTTATTATTAATTAAGTGAAGTGATATTGTGGAAAGAAAGACCGTGACAACCCGGATCCCCGACCCCGGATCTGGGGGTGTTACAGAAATGGTATCAGAGCTAAGCGTTATAAACCTCAGAGATGATGGGACGTTAAGATAATAAGTTAACTAAGATAATAAGAACTCTTGCCAAGTTCATAGTCGGGCTACCTAACGTAGCACTGACAGTTAAAACCCTTATGGGAACCCTTATAAATATCGTGATAGAAGCGTAGTTCGTTATCGTAGATGGTAGCGGGACTCCGAACCCTGAGGTTGAGGAGCAACAGCGCGATGATGTTTTATTACTAACCGGAGATCAGATTGTGGATCCAATAGAGCGTCCTAATGCAGGACCGGATGATGCTGATATTGAAGATGTAGCGGTTGAGGAGGTTGTCCTAGAAGGGATAGTTGTTGAGGAGGATCCCAAGGAGGATCCTGACAGGATTGGATAAAGGACCACTGATGAATTGATGACCATGGTTTGGTCGACTACCAGAGGAAGGATTGGCCGGTCACTACCGGAGGTTCGTTCAAGTTTGTAAAGATAGTAGCCCCTTTAACGCGGCTTACTCGTAAGACTGAGAAGTTCGAATGGACAGAGAAATGTGAGAACAGCTTTCAAGAACTGAAGCAGAGGTTGGTGATGGCCCTTATGCTGGCATTGCCGGATGGAAAAGGAGATTTTGTGAAGTGTAGTGACGCTTCGTACAAGGGCTTAGGGTGCATGCTTATGCAGCACGGTAAGGTAATCGCGTACATGTCAAGACAATTAAGGTAATATAAAATTCGATATCCCCGCTCATGAGCTTAGGCTCATGGCAATAGTTTTATCCTAAAGATTGGAGGCACTACTTGTATGGAGAGAAGTGCGAGAATTACCTAAGCCATAAGTGCTCTAGTACATTTTCACGTAGAAAGAGCTCAACATATGCCAGAGGAGGCAGTTAGAGATAATCAAGAATAATGATTGGGAGATTCTTTATCATTAGAGGAAAGCCAATATGGTGGCTGATGCCCTTAGTAAAAAAGGAGAGACTCAAGATGATAATGACTTTGGGAGGGTTGATAAGAGATTTTTAAAAAAAAAAAAATGGAAATAGATATGAAGGTAACCGGAGCCGGTACCGAAAAGTTGTTTGAGATTGCAATACAGCCCGAATTATTGGAAAGGAACAGATTGTGCCAGAAAAAGTGATGAATGAAGGCAGAGAGCCAACAAATAGATATGAGATTAATACCGAGAGAGATGATAAGGGAATAATGAGGTATTCCTATAGAATTTGGGTTCCAAATGTTTAAGAGCTTAAAGATGAAATCTTAGATGAAAGCTAGTTTGAGGAATAAGAGTTAGAGCAAACCCTGAATGTGATAGTCAGGGAGGACGCCATCAAGATAGAAGGAACCCATAACATAATGAAGTGGAAAATGAGGATTTTAACGTACAAGATAACCCCAAGTATGGGAGAAGGATGAAACATTCCATACTAAGGAAATGGAAAGTCGAGTAAGGAAAGGAGACCCGAGACGGTACTCCAATATGGCAATTCATGGACCTGTCTAAAGAGAACTTAGACTATTATCCCCAACCACCACCCTGAGGGGACAATGCGGCAGGAAATTCTTTCATGACCTTTAAAGCGTTAAGCTCTCAGAGTTCCAAGGAACAAGTTGACCTAGTCGAGGCAAGAGCCTGGCTAAAGGAAATATAGGAATCATTTGAGATTCTAAATGATTGACGAACCACAAAGGACTGTTTTTGTCACTTACCCTCCTAAGAGAGAGGCCACCCGCTGGTGAAAGACCAAGAAAGGTACGGAGCCAGAGGTTATGATAAACTGATTAAAGTTCAGCCAATTGTTTTCGGGAAAGTAATTCCCAAGGTTATGGAGAGAGTGTAAAAGCTTTAGAGCCAGAACAAAGGCAGACGAGTATGATGAATTGTGAATTTAAGTTGTAAAAGTTGTCAAGATTCGTTCTAAGGACACGAATCCGGAATGACGGGATGTTTGAAATCAATGCTTATGTTGTGTTGGTTCATGAAATAATGATAAGAGAAAGGGAAATAAAAAGGGACTGAAGTGGAAAGGGATATAAAGGCAAAAGAGTTTGAGGTATGATAAGGGAGTCGGGTATGAGGAAACCCTAAAGACTCATAGCAATAGAATAGAAAAGTATGTAATCGTCAGGATGATGATGATCCACCATGAGTTAAAATTGATGGTTGAAGGCATAAGAGATACATATATTGTACCCCCTTTAAGTTGGGAGGATTCGAGGAAACCTTGAGATAGTTCGAAGGATAAATATTGAGACACGGATAGACTAAGGAGACAAGGAAGTAAGAAATTAGGAAAATTGGATGAAGGAAGTGACCTTCAAGAATGTGAAGTGTAAGACCGGTGGCTTGATACCCAGGAAGGGAGACGCCTGGTATGAAAGATATCCCAACATTGAGATGACTGTTGAGATAAACAACAAAAGTAAATAAGGATTTATTAAGAAGAAGTTCACGTTGAACACAACCAATATCTTCCAGATCATCCATGTGATCATTAGCAAATCAGGAAAGAAAAGCGGATAACCATTTTTATCTTTTGGAGGCCATGTGGATTGACCTTAACTTGAATAAGGATGCTATTGTGAAATTTGGTATAGACTATCGAGGTGGAAATGATTGAATAAGATACCCTTATCAGGGATATATGACTTTATTTATCCATGGAAGGATGCTTGTACCTTTTTAAAGGTGGAATTAAGGATAGAATATCGGTAACTTAAAACGAATCCTAGGGGAATGCATAAAGGTTGGTATTTCACCCTTAATAGGGATAGTATGAGTTTTGACAGTATGAATTGGAAAGGATTAAGGTAATAATAACCTTTAAGAATCAGTGGAGAAATTTTGCAGAAGTATATAGACAATGGTTCTACTATTAGTAAATGGTATGGTGATATGCCCTGTATCTAGGGAATACAGGAGGAACGATTGAAGGATAACCTTAGAGGTTTTATAAGGAAAAAGGTAATATTCAAAATTCTCAAGAATAGAAATGTGGATAAAGGAAATATGACGTAATTATAATGATGCCAAGTGGGGCACGTGTTAAACCACGAGAAAGTATGGATCGAACCAGTAATGGTCGAAATTGTTCAGGGCAATTAGGACTTAAGAAAAAAAAAAGATGTTCTAAGTATGATTAAGAGTCAGTCATGACAGTGATTAACCTCTAAAGACTGAGGCAATAACTTATGGAAAAATGGTGATATTTTTTTTACTACTCATCAGATTTTAAGGAATACATCTTCACAAAAGCAGTGATTGAAATAAGGTAGAAAATTTATTTGGAGGTGGTTAAAATGACATTGACTGTAAGGAAATTTTACTATCAGGAAAGGCCAAAGAGGTGGCCGACACTTTAAAGGTAAGTGGATAATTATAGGCGCGTGTGCCAAAAGAATACAGTGATGATGGTTAAAAATGTGAAGGTTGAATTATGGTTTGGAAGATTGACATTCCTTCTGATGACTGTGCAATATCCAACCGTAATAGTAGTTGGTAAAAGTTTAATTCGTGTAATCGCTATGAACGGGCTATCTATCTTAGGAGGTCCTATCTTGGGATAAGCCAGGACCATGTTTCCAAAAGGACTAGACGAACCTTTGAGTTAAGTCTTCTATTTAAGGCATATGATTAAAAATGGTATTAACCTGCTATCGTTGCTTTGATTGAAACTCTTCTGCAATTTTATCTACTTCATGTCATGAAAGTACGTCAGAGTTTGGAGTGTTCTTCATGAATTGTGATTGGTGGTTATGTTAACTCCTTAGGAGAATTTGATACAACATGTATAGACTCCGTATGGTTAGATATTAAGATCTTATGGAAAAATGAATGACTACAGTGGGTCAGTGGTGGACCATAGTAAGGCAGCAATGATTCTGCGAGTAGTGAGCTGATTACAAAATCGGGTCGTGGTAGTGTATAAGTTATCATTGATAGACTAATTAAGTAGAGTATCTACCTAGTGAATTATTATTCTTTCTTATCAATAGAGAGTCGTATTATTATACGAGGAAGGTTGCGGTGCAAGCATAGAATTCTAGTAGCGATGATGTATAGAATGAGATCCCAGATTCGATTTTCGATGTCGAGGGAGTTTCAAAGGTGATTGTGTTTAAACTCGAGGAAGAGCATGGGTCCATAGAATGATGGACGGAATAGAAATATTTAGGCATGGGAAATACGATGCTATAATACTTGATGCTGATATAAATACGTTTATGTTTTGTTCTCCTATGACAAACCTCTATAATTCAGAGGTAGGTTCCAAGCCAGATATTTTGTGGCAGTATATATATATTTTTTTTATATACAATTCTCTTCAATTTGTTCTTTTCTCTTCTTTTCATTTCATGTAAGCTGAGAAGAACAACCCTTCCAGAAGGGGAGGTATTGCCGAATGACTATCTATCTGTGTGATAGAAGCCTAGTAGGATACCATCTATTGTTAAATTGTTTGTCAAGTACTAAAGGCTGGCCACCTTCTGTACTAACTATGCGATATAACAAGTGTTCGTGATCATAGTGATCTCTCAACAAATTCCTTTACTTCTATTTGATTGATCAAATTCCGGAAAATAGAAACAACTGAAAAAGGAGTAATAAAGTGGTGGTAGTATGCGGAATGGGAACACGTTCGTGATACTAAGGTTGACGTGGTTATTAAAAGGTTATAGAACGCTAACGAGCAAAAGTATAACCAGTATAATATTAGGAACGGAAGGTGATAGCGATTACGAACTGGAAAAGAATGGGTATTGAGAAGCAAGAGCTCTAATGATTGGAAGCTATGATAAGAGTCTGTGTAATAGACTTGAAAGAAATTGGAATGATCACTTAATTCGGATTGAGTTATCTTACGACAATAGATCATATGTCATTATCGAGATGTCGCCTTATGAGATCCTTGAAGGAAGACAATGTCGATCTCCCTTATGTTAGGATGAAGTTGTAGAGCGCAAGATGCTCGGACCCGCAGTAGTCCAAAGGACCAAGGGTATGATAGATCTAATCAGAGGACGGCTGGTAGTAGCCCAAGATGGACATGATAAGTATGTTGATTTGACACGAAAGGATAAAGAGTATGAAATAGGGGACCTATAATGTTATAGGTATCCCTTGGAAAGGATTGATGAGGTTCGGAAAGAAAGGAAAGCTAAGTCTACAATTTGTTGGACCCTTGGATATATTAAGACGTTTGGGAGGTTAGCATATGAGCTAGCCTTACCCCCGAACCTGCAACAAGTTCATAACGTATTCCACGTATCAATGTTAAGGAAGTGAAATTCAGATGCCAGATAAATAGAGGCATATGAGCGCATAGATATGTAACCTGACGTAACCTATATGGAGCAACCAGGAAGGGTTATAGAGTGAAAAGGGAACAAGTGCTTTGGAGAAGGGTTATCAAACTATTCAGAGTTTGATGGAAGAACCACAATGTGGGGAAATTTACTTGAGAGTTAGAAAATGTAATGCTAAGAAAGTATCCCCATTTGTTTTCTATCTGATTCCGGGACGGAATCCTTTTAAGGAGGGGAGACTGTAATAACCCCAATTTTTGAGAAATTTTGAAACCCTTATGAATAGTGTTTTTGCTAAACGAGAAAACTTTTCATGCCACGCTATGTAGGGGTTCTGTTATTGATCTTATGGGATATTATTAGTACTCTATGAGGTATATAAGTGTATGTAAAGATCGTCAGAATCCAATTACGAACACTTTGATTTTTCCCGGAAATCCACAAGATACGGAGAGAATTGAGTATAAGGTAACAGGATAAAAAGGATTGAAATTAAAGGATTATAGGAGAGGATCATAAAAGGAATATAATATATTGAGAAAGGTTAAGGGAACCTAAGTAATAAGATCCCGGGTATGATCCCTCAAACGATAAACGAGAACGAAAGATAAGCGAACCGTAAAACAAATAAGTGACCAAGAGACAAGCTTGTACAAGAAGCCAGGGATTGTGACATCATCAAACCACAAGGTGTGGACAAGTGGGAGCATAATGACATGTGCAAGGTGACACAAGCATGACATAGAAGGGAAGGAAGTGTGGTTGAATTATAACCACACAAAATCAAGGTTAATTAAGTCATTAACCAAAAACAACACAAAAATCAACCAACCAAGCAAATCATTTCATTTTCATCAAACAAAACACAAAAATATCTTTCTTCCCAAGCTAGCTCTCGGCCCATTTCTTAAAATTTGAAGATCCAAGCTCCACCACTTACTATTTAGCAAGGTAATTATCTAAGCTTCCCCATGGATAGTTACATACTTCCTATAAGTTTAAGCTTCTAATTCCAAGCCAATCTTTTTCTATAAATCAAGGAAGAAGATGGTGAATAGTAACCTTCAAGAAATAACTTTAGTTTTCTTGAATTTTTATGAAAGATTAAGGTTATACAAGCAAGGATCAAGGTTCTTTAGGCATTCAAAGCTCTTATGTTGTGTTAAAAAGCTTCAAGGAAGGTATAATCTCTTAACCAAGCTTTGTTATTGAATGTTAAGAGCATAATATGAGTATTTTAGTTCATGAGAGGCTTGATGGTTGTGTATGTAGAGATTAGTGAGTTTTGGGATGTTGTTGGATTGGTAAATGTTGTTGTTTTGATTAAAAGAACTTAAGTATGGTTAAAGTTAAGCTTAGGCATAAGTATGAATGTTAAACTTGAATTGGTTGGGGCTGTTATAATGTGTTTTGGATGGATGTTGGTTGTATGATTGATTTGAGGTTGAATTGTGATGGTTTTTGAATGGTTTAAATTTGGGAAATCGCGTAAACATAGCCGTCGTAACGTCCGATTTTCTTTAGACTGTTTTTGTGCATAACATTAGGACCCGAGAACCCCCTGCTAGATTATGACCATTGCCATGTCTAGATAGCTCGTGTTACGAGCTTCGTTTTGATATGTAGTTCGTTCGATTCCGATGCATGGTTTAGGAGAAACGACCGTTTCAAGTAACGGCGTTTCGCGAACGAAACTTTTTCCCTCGCCTTACTTTGAAACATAGATTAAAGACCAAAAAGGGTTAATTAATGTATGAAACATTTATGGTAAGTGTGTTAGGCAGTTGGTAAGACACTCGCAAAGGAATCGCTTTAAAACTCGTAAAGGTTAAATTATTAAAAATGGTGGAGCCGAGGGTACCCGAGTGACTTAAGCAAATCAGTGAGCGCAAAACAAGCGTTAGAGTCTAAGTTAGTTAAAGTATAGATTTACAAGTGATTTTGGTTTAATTCCAACTTACTTGTTGTTTATAGGTTATCAGACTCGTCCCGAGCCTTTCTCACCCCCAAGTCGCTCAGGCAAGTATTCTATCCGTTATACTGTTGTTGTGATGTATATATGTATATGCATTATCTTGCGATAGATGCATGATGTTTATATTAGCAAATGTTGCGATATATTGTAGCATGTGATATGGTATATATGCATGCCTGTTTCATATTCTTGATATATATATCTGTTGGTTCAAATGCTTATTCGTTGCATAATACCTATGCTAGAGATAAGCGGTATTTGCGTATACCCTTAGTATAGGGACCCAAAGGTGAAAATATTTTCTAAAACCGGGAGTCGAGGATCCCGAGTAGATTTTGTATATATATGGATATGGATATATATATATATATATATATATTTATATATGGTTATAGTTTTCCAAACTATTAATCGAATAAGGTTTATTCGATAACTTTAAACTTTATTTATTATTGAATATTATTTTGAATATTCATTCGAGGGCTTATGACTCTTTTATATTATTTATTGAATATTATTTTGAATATTCATTCGAGGGCTTATGACTCTTTTATATTATTTATTGAATATTATTTTGAATATTCATTCGAGGGCTTATGACTCTTTTATATTATTTATTGAATATTATTTGAATATTCATTCGAGGTATTATGACTCAGCTTATTTTATTTATTGAATATTATTTGAATATTCATTTGAGGATCTATGACTCCGATTATTTGCTGAAATATATTCTTTATTTTATTAAAGAATAAGATGTCAATAATCAAACTTATTTTCGATTATTCAAATAAAGATAATACTTTCATATAAGTATATCTTTGGTTATTTAATGTTATTTCAAGTATAAGTTTTAATACTTCTACTTCAATTATTTTTATAAAGATTATTCTTTATGGGAATATTATTTAAATAATAATATTCAGTCATTTTCTAAATATTCTGGGGACTGATTTACTTCATTAAATCAGCTTTACTCCAAACACTCTTTAAAGTGTTTTCGAGTCTTCAAAATGATTTTTAAAAGTCAGAGCGGATCCCAAAACTCATTTTTATATTTAAGATCTTCCTTTTTAAAGGGGATTTAAATACTCGCTCAAAACCTGGGGAATCCGGCTCTGTGGTGTATTTTATATTCGCAACGAGGTTGCAGATTTGGTAAATGAATTGATTACTTGCCCAACGTTCGGGAAGTAAGCCCATCTCATTGAGTCGGCATAAGCGACAGGCCGGGGTACGGTCTATTATTGTGTAAGTGGCTGGGTGGCAGTCCATCAACGCGTGAGGGGCCGGGGTACGGTCGAGCGCGAGGTCCTAATGCGGCCAGGGTGATGACCGGTGAGGAATTCATCCATCTACAGTAGAAAAGGTTACTTATTGGTATCTTTGCCTGATCAGCGAGATATCGGGTTTATGCCAAAATTCTTTTCCTTTCCAAAATACATTGGATGTTTCAAACTCTGTTCATACTTTACATAACAGAGGTTCCAGGAAATGTTTAAGAGATATATATATGTGGATATATATATATCGGGACTAAATAAAGTATCTCGTAACTTTATTTCATTCAATAATATTTCAAAGATTGAATCTATTTAAATCTTGTCTTGTAGTCTCATCTATGTGATGAACTTTTGAAACTGATTATAACTTGAACGGTGGTAGTTCAAGTAGTATTTGGAAAAGATATAAGTATATTGGAGTACCTTATAACTTCATCTTTTAAACTTATATCTAGTTAATAATTGTCTTATGAATGACAAAGATTTTTAGAAAAACGTTGAGACAAGGTTAGATATATGAGATCACCTTGCAACGATATTTTTTTATACAGTTATACACTGGAACTTTGTGTATATTATGCATGGAAGAGGACTTCCAATATTTTGAAAAGTATATATGTATATATACTGAATATTTTGCGACTTCATCGCATTAAGATATCAACTTGGTTCATTTCTTTTGACCAAGACTTTCATGAGTACTATGAGAAGGCTCATATATTGTAAATCATTATACATATTATTTTGGTGGGCTTGCTGCTCACCCTTGCTTTATTTCTTCATCACACAACAACAGTTAGGAAAGATGGCCAGACTCCAGCAGACCCAGCGCAAGCGCGTGGGAAGCGTCCCGCGTCTTCCCGATGATGTTGTAGCTGCTATAGCTGCAGAGGTAGATCCATGGTAGATCAGACCATCTACTTTTGAGAATCAAATTATGTATAATTATAACTTGTGGCAGATAATGGCAATTAACTGTAAATTTATCAAGTAATCATCTTGGGTTGTAATAACTGTTAAATGGTGGATTCAAAGACTTGTATTTATTTTAATTTCATCTCTGAGACTATAACGGGTTGTGGTGTGTGTTAGTATGGGGTCACAGCATGAGGTTATTTATTATTAATTAAGTGAAGTGATATTGTGGAAAGAAAGACCGTGACAACCCGGATCCCCGACCCCGGATCTGGGGGTGTTACAAAGATTGTCCTTTCTCCAGATAGTTCATGCTCATCTCATTCACACTGATTGGCTTGACATGAGAGTGATGGATGGCTGACTTAACTGGCTCCTTGACTAGTTTAAACTTTCTCTGAATTTCCTCATCAATCTTTTCCCAGTTGATTAAACTCAACTTCCCTTTTTCAGCAACTTTCAAATTTGTTGTTGCTGCTTCAATTAGATCTATACCATCTGTAACTGGTGGCTTGGAGATAGTAATTGAAGGTACAATTACTTTGCTGATTTGTACTTGAAGTTTCTCCCCCTCTGTTGGTCCTTTCTCCCCCTTACTTGATTCTCTCTCCCCCTTTTTGTTATCATCAAGTTGAGGAGTTAGGCCTTGTGCTTTAGCCAGTTGCATGAGAAGATTTGTCTGAGTCTGTTGATTTTGAAGAAGAATAGCCACTGAATCTTCAGTAACTTGAACTCTGTTTTCCAGCTTGGCTAGCTTCTTTTCAGAGTCTGATTATCTCCTCAATCTTAGTAGTAGATCTTGCATGGTACCATATGGCATTACTGAATCCAGCTTCTCAGAGTTATAGGTCTTCAAGTCAATTATATCTCATTTCAATTCATCCACACTGAGATTCTGTCTTAAGTGCTGGATCTTCATTAGATGTAGAGAGTCTAGGTGAGCTTGAAGAACAGCCTTGGTACCAGCATCTGAAGTTTCCTTAAGGGCATGTTGAATAGCCATTACTTGTTTGACCAAAGACACCTCAAATTGTCCTGGTGTAGATTCCTTTGCCCATGCCCATTCAGGTAAACTTAAAGCAGAACTTGGGCCTTCAGCTCCCCCTAAGTTCATGCTTCCATCCAAAGAATCAGAGTCATCATCATTAGAATTTACTCCAAATTCTTCAGATGGCTCTCCAGCTTGAGAAGGCATTCTGTTAACAGCAGCTTTATCTCTTTGAAGAGATTCTATGGTGTGCACTAAATTCAAAGTCTGCTCTGCCTCCACATTGCCCTGAGTAGCCAACAATTGATAGGCTGACACAAGATGAGTAAAAGTGTCAGCATCCAAGGAAATATTATCAATTTCAGCTTTGTAATGTTGCTGAAATTGTCTTCCCTTTTCAGCATCATCCACAATCATTGACTCACTAGCAATGGCTGGATCCACCCTTATTTCTCCTGTACCTGCCTTTCTCTCGTAATCTCTCTTTTGTTGCATCAGGGTCTCACCCTGGCTCCCCACCCTCACACCCTCACCTTCACCTACTAAGGTGGGACTCCTCTCACTCACTTTTGCCAATCCTAAATAAATGGATTGCTGAGATTCACTCATTTCCTCTCCTTTTGCCTGGGAGCAACCCAGCCTCTCACTCAAAGCACTCTCCTCTCTCAGTCCTAAGAGTGACTGTATTACCACTAAATCTTCTGCACTAGAAATAATTAAAGTTTGAAGTTGTGCAGAGACACTCGACGGATAAGTGATATCCATCGAGTGAGTGGTAAAGTTATCTGACGGATAACTGCTGTTAAGCTTATCCGTCGGGATACAATCACTACTCGACGGATGAGCAATATCCATCGAGAGAGTAGAAATGAATGAGGTGGGAAGAGAAACTATTGTTGACTCTGTGTTGATTGAAGTTATTTGAGGCACATATGTCACAATAGTATCTGAAAGAATTGGCAAGTGAGCCAACAAATCATCTAAAAGATGATGCTCACTTGCATTAGATTTTGGCTTCCCCAACAGAGTTAAAGAAGGGGAATCATGAATTGAAGTGTTTATCATATCCATTTCCAGAGAGTTTGTTGGTGAGTATGGTGTTTCAGAGGTTTCTATTATAAGAGATTTTGGCTGTGACTCCACATTTATTGGAGCCACATCAATCTGAATTTGAGAAAGTTCAGGGACTGTGTCTTTAGCACCAGTTTGCACTGTGTGTGTGCCCTGTGCATCCCCATTTTTTTTGGATTTCTTCTTTCTTGTGTAACTTTGGGGTGAGCTTGTGTCCCTATACCCTTT
>NC_133653.1:145438685-145524061 GCF_009905375.1 Apium graveolens
CAAATCTGGTCCGACCACGAATCTGGTCCATATTCAAAAATAATCCAATTCCAAAATAACAATATGATAAACAATGCAATTCAATAAACTGAATCATAAACAACATTTATCTTGAAGCATATGGTGATTCATAATATAATGAAGGTATAACAAGGAATTGAAAAAGATTGGTTTTCTATCAAGGAAAGAATCGGAAAGTAGAAGACCAAGAGTTCAAGGGTTACAAGGATTGGTCTTCTGTTAAATAAGGCATAAGGGTTGGTATGTGGTAGATATGTATTTGTGGAGTAGTATCATATATGTCTGGCTCGTATCTGAGATTTAACATTCAATGGTTTATGAAGAATAAGTCTTATGGCTCAAGATCAATAAGAATCAGGGTTCAAGGTTGAATAGTTTAAAGCGCTTGCAATATAAAATATGATTTATTTTGAATACGAGCAACATGTTATGAGAAAGTTTGAAAATATTTGCAATATATCTTGAAGAAGGTTCAGAAGTACTTTCCTTATTATAGATGATTTCTAACTTTACTTGTATTTGTCTAACAGTTTTACTCATCAATCACTTTCCTTCTCTTTCTATGCATTGCTTATATTTATCAATCACTTGCCTTCTCTTTCTACTCTTGAGTTCTATTTACAGATCACTTGCCTTCTTTCCTATGCCTCACTTACACTTCTAGGCATCACATGTATCTATCAATACTCAATCTCATATCATTCTAATTGTCACATAGACGTCATAAGCTTTCATCTACCCTTCGTTTCACCCAAATCCGACGTACGGATTGAAAGTTATAAACAAAACCGTTAAACAATGCACATACAGTCATATTATGCATCAATCAGATCACATATAATATGTAACACGTAAGATATTCAATTAAAATAATTATTCGAAGAAGATTCGGGGTTAAAATGATTTTCCAGGTATTTAATACGAATTTTTCTGAACATTTTTCGGAATTAAAACGGATCTACGAATCATTTTATAATTAATAACAGGGTTTGAATACCCGAATCTGACTTTAAAATGATTTAATATTAATTATCGAGACTTGAACATAATTTAAAAAAATATTTAAAGTTCGAAACTATTTTCAGGAAATTTCAAATCAAAAGGAATAACTAAATCTAACTAAATAATCAATTAAAATTATTAATAAATAACTAAATTAATTAATCAATTAATATTTAAATTAATTGACCAATTGACTAATTAATTATGAATTTAAATTAATTAATTAGATAAAAAATATTTATTTCTGAATTTTCAAATCATTAAAAGTATTTTTGGAATTAAAATAAATAGATAAAAACAAATTTTAAAAATAATTTGTAAAAGGGTTAAAGTGTCAGTTTTTCAAACTTCAGTCGTATAGTGAAAAGTGTAAGTGTTTAGAAGTATCAGGGTTGATTTGCTAATTCTGAAACTTTGGTGACCTAAAGTCACCATTCCCAAAACCTTAGGGGCCGATCTGAAAATTATCGTCGGCGAATCCGAGCAATCGACTTCAAACTGTTACCATAATCTCCAGAACTCGAGAGGACTCTACCAGAAACTTACTTAAACAATCAAATTCGGTAAGCATTCATGCAACTAGCCGGAAAATCTTGAAGAAGCTCGCCGTCGCCGACGAGTCTTCCCTTTTCCGGTCTACACGAAATCGAACTCCCCTAATCGATTGAAAAGTATGAATCAACTCATGGAAACCTACTGAACTCATTGGTGATATCATATTTCACCCAGAATCAGTATAAAAGAAAGCCCCAATTCGAATTATGAATATTCATACGAAATTCAAACCCTAGTTTATAAATTCGAAAATCAATCCCAAATTTCTCTATGATATGAAGCTCAAAATCAATCATATAATATATCAAATTGACCAGAATTTCATGATCTACATGATTCTAACATCAAATCACACAAACAACATCAAGAGAAAAAATTCATATTTTAATCCTTAATTTATTCAAATTAAAATAAATAAATAAGAAATTAACCTTGATTTCTGCACCAAAAGTGATGGTTTATTCGGAAAGAAATTTTCGAGAGCTTCGATTTGATATATGAAACACCCGAATCGAAGTTCGATAACACCTTCATTTGTGCGTTTGATTTTCAAGAGCGTAACGTTTAATTAGGGTTTTCTCTGTATTTCACTGGATTTTACTGACTGATTATGATTTTACGAATAAAATGAAAAAAATAAAAGGGCTATATATATTTATGGAATATTGGTTCATTTTGGATCGATAAATTAGGTACTTAGCCGTTAAGTTACTACAAAAACGATCGGATTTGGTACCCGTATTGGATAATTATCGAAACCGGGCTTCTTATAAAACACCTTATACGAAAATAATGTAATATTATCTTGTCTTTTGATAATACGGGTTTTGTTGCTTTATCGAAATGATTTTCGTATCGAAAATCTTACGCCGGGCCGCGCACGGGTCAAACCGTAATCCGGATCGAAAAAGTCAAAACACGGGAAATGTCCGGAATTATCAGATTAGGTTAGGAAGGAGTTTTCGGAAGAGTTTCGGGTCGTAAAAATGTAAAAATGGTTGAAGTTGGATGATTCCCGGCTTTATAAAATGGTTTTGTAATTATTCAGAAAATAATTATTAAATTCATACATTAATATAAAAGCATATAACACTCAAAAAATTACCAGAAAAATACCTTAATTATCTATATTTTATTCTGGACATAATAAAATTAACATACCTATACTTTTCATATATAAATATCCACATATCAACACCAATCATCAGATAATTCACCAAAAATCATATAATAATCATTTATTGATAAAAATAATTACACGTTATATCCCGGATATTACAATATCTCTATATGCATTTTGACTTGTCGATATCTCTGAGATCTCTAATAAGAAATTGACTTGTCGATATCTCCAATCTTCACATCTTCATTCGACTTGTCAATATCTCTGAGTTCTCTACATGCAGAAATGACTTGTCGATATCTCCAATCTTCACATCTTCATTTGACTTGTTGATATCTCTGAGACTTCTCTATAGACCATTTTGGACTTCTCGATAAGTCATTCTGGAGTTCTCGAATGACTTCTCTATATAACTAGATATGTTACTTGTTGATATCTTGACTTAAAACATTATTCATAAAATAGATTTATTCAACTCCAAGTTTCTACATCTTTTCTCTGAGGCATGATCTTTGCTTGATCTTCTTCCAGAGTTTAGTCTTAGGTTTGAAACTGTTTATAGAAAAATACACCAGTCTAATCTTCTAACCTTTTTACAGACTCAAGAAATATAATACATAATACAGATTTAGATTATCATACAACTAAATCTCAGGGTTGTCAAAGTGACTTAGTCTTGTTATTATACATGCATGTCTTGCACAACATGCAGGCATGAAATAATTCTAAGTTATGGGAAGCTTAAAACATGATATTCCATTTTAATAAAATTTTGATAACGGTTACATTCTGGGGTAATTCAGGATACAGACTTGAATTTCTTATTTAGGTAATAAAAATGTAATACAGCTCTGAAGTTCTTATTTAATAAAGTGATTACTTTGGGATGTGCACCTTTTGATCACTGGTAGAATTTCTATAGCCGAGCAACGTGGCATGTATTTGGAACTTCTGTGTTATTTAGATAGCTCAGCTTGTAAACTTCATCAAAATGAATAACTCAGTGAGATGGTGATCCGGTTTCCACTGGGAGCTTGGCCTCCAGCTGTAAGCTAGTTAAAAGGAGTTTCCCCGGTGCATGGTCTTAGGGTAGTTCTGTATGACCATAAGACTTTCGGGAGTTTATCTGCACAAATCTTTTTGGATTCTTCTAACCTTTTTTTGAGTCCCTGGGGGATTGTTCTATTTGTTACTTCCACTTGTCCATTTCCTTGGGGTCCGTCACTGAAGATCTTTTGTGCTTTATTCCGAGCTCTTTGAGATATGCTTCAAAATTGGAGCCTATGAATTGGGGCTTGTTATCTGAGACTAACACCACTAGGATCCCAAATCTCATCACAATGGCATCCATAAAATTGATGCAATCTTGCTGATTGACAGTTCTCATTGCTTTAGCTTATGCCCATTTCATCATATAATCAATTGCAATAAGCACGTATCGGAGATCCCCTTTAGCCCGGGGGAAAGGACCCATGATATCGATTCCCCATATGGCAAAAGGGATTGGGAAGAAAACTAAAGCTGGGATATCCAGGCTCTGCTTTGGTACGTTACTAAAGATCTGGCATTGTTTATACTTTTTCACCAACACAATAGCATCGGTGTGGATTATGGGCCAGTAATATCCCTGCCAAATTACCTTGTAGGCCAAGTAGTTTTTGGCTAGTTGGTCTCTGCAGATTCCCTTATGTACCTCCAGGAGGTAGTAATCCGTCTCATCCAGATCTACACACTTGAGGGTTGAAGCAGAGAAGGTTCTTCTGTACAGTTGGTCATCTTTGAGGAAGAAATGAGTTGCTTTGTGCTTCAAATATCTAGCCTTGTTTTTGTCCCCTGGGAGTGTTCCATGTTTCAAGTTGGCTATGAAGGGGGTCTTCCAGTTCTCCGGGCTGTTGTCGCACAAGATTTCAACTTTTTCAATGCTTAGGGCCAAGAGTTCTTCGAAATATACTGAGGAGCTCATATCTGAAGAGTTCTGTACTCGCTTGGAGAGCTCATCTGCCTTGGTGTTTTCCTCTCTTTTCATTTGGAAAATGGTTGAATTCGGGATGGTTGTGCTAGTTTATAGTCTTTGGCGATGATAACTCCAGTGTGCGGGCTGCTCCTTCTAACGTCGTGCCTGGACCCTTCTTACGGTTATGGTGTAGCTGTGGTGGGGTGTCTGCAAAATAACATCGTAGAGGGGTTTATGCCCCACGGCGCCTCCAGTTTGAGAGTAAGAACTCACTTTGGAAAGATGAAGATAGATAAGAATGCAAGGTGGCTATGTGTGTATATTTATGTGTAAGAGAGCATAACCCCTAAATCCCTTCTCATTGGGTGTATATTGGTTATTGAGGCATTTCCAGGAAGCAATCAATAAGATCTCTAACTTAGATGAGCAGGAAGCTTTGAGCATTTTTTGGAAAAACTTAGACACGTAGCATAACGAAAGGTACATTATGGAACTGATAAATAAGGAACCTCAAAGCCTGGATGCTGCTATTTCAGGGCTGTCAACTTCATCAAAGAGACGGATGTGCTCCAAGCTATGAGGATGACCCAGAATGGGGGATCCAAGAGCAAGAACTCTGATGACCGACCGAAAGGGGGTTACCATCAGGACAAAAAATTCAAACAAAGCCAGCAAACTCACATGGTGCATAAAACTTTTATATTCTAGAGACTTGGTCCTGGAACGGAATCCAGGCATGACCCAGGACCAACCAAGCAAGCCAGGGAGCCCAGTTAGGAGCCAGATTGAAATCCACTAAATCAGAACCAAGGGGAAATCCTGAAGGAGATTAAAGATAAGCCATTCTACTATCCACCAAAACCAATGCAGACTTCCCCGGAGAGCCGACCCTACAATCGATAATGCGATTATCATGAAACACATGGCCACAAGATGGAGAATTTCCTATCTCTCAAGTACTTCATCGAGGAGAAAATTAAGAAAGGGAACCTGAGCTAATAAATATCTCGGGATACTAATCAGAATGGAGAAGGATAAAAAAAGAGCAATAATATGGTGAATGTAGTCCTGGGAGACTCCCAATCATCCCCCCATAACTCGGACCCATGGGATGAGGTCCTCTCTATTTAGTCATTCCCGAAGATGATCAGCTCTTTTAGCAACAAAGATTATGAAGGGGTTAATCCTAATCATAATAAGGCTTTGGTAGTAACTCCGGATATTTTCGACAAAGAAGTCAGGAGAATGCTGATAGACAACGACTCCTCAATTAATATTCTCTTT
This sequence comes from Apium graveolens, assembly GCF_009905375.1. Taxonomy (NCBI): domain Eukaryota; kingdom Viridiplantae; phylum Streptophyta; class Magnoliopsida; order Apiales; family Apiaceae; genus Apium; species Apium graveolens. Next base: position 145,444,625 of record NC_133653.1, read on the forward strand.
AATCATACTGTGGATCGTATGCAGCTGGGGAGTGTCCACTTAAATGAATGCCGGGAGGACCTACTCTATGGATTTAGAAACAACTTGGTCCCGATCCAGGGGACCCTGGACCTGCTTGTTCTATTTGGAACTACTCCCAACCAAGTCACCCATGTTATAAAATTCTATAAGATCAATACTCCTTCATCCTACAATGGCATAGTTGGGCGCCTGACTCTAACCAGGATGCAAGCAAAAACCTCTATATCCCACCTGAAAATCAAGTTCTGAACCCTAATTGAAGTCGGAGAAGTCAAAGGAGATTATGAAGTCGCAGAAAGATGCTATATCCAAGCCCCGGTCATGGCACAAACTCGCCAAGTTAATAAGAGGAAGGCCATAGTTCTCCGAAAACATCAAAGCCATAAAAAGCATCTCCCCTGCTCAAGGGAAGAATTGGGAAAAGAAGTTCAAGTTATTAAATCCAACCCGGATCCAAAAGCAACCAAGCAAGGATTGAAAGAACCAAAAAGTAACCAAGTCATGGTAGTGGTCGAAGCATACCCGGTTTCTGACCAGGACGATCCTACTATGCAAGCAACCAACTTTGAAACATATCAACCAAAGGAAAGCAACCAAGAAAGGGCATCGACCCACGCTCAAGTCTACATGAAAAAGAATGCTGAAGCCCGGATCCAACAGATGGTATTCACCCAGGACCAAACAAAGGTGGAGGCTGAAGTAGAAAAAAAATGATCCTGATTGATGAAAGCAATCCTTCCAAGAAGGTGAAGATAGGGTCCGGGCTTGAAACAGTTTTTAAGGAAGAGTTGATATCATTGCTCCGAGAGTATGCTGATGTATTTTCCTGGAGCTCAAAAGACATGCCCGGGTTGCATAAATCCATAATAATGCACATCCTGGATGTGAACCCGGACATGAAGCCGGTTAAGCAAAAGAGAAGGAATTTTTGCCCCGGAGAGGCAGAAGGTGATAGATGAAGAGGTGGAGAAATTGCTCATAGTAGATATTATATATGAAATCAAATACCCGGAGTGGCTGGCTAATATAGTTATGATGAAGAAGCCCCATGGAAAATGAAAAATGTGTGTGGACTACACCGACCAGAATGACGCATGCCCAAAGGATCCCTTCCCTATGCTAAACATAGATCAACTAATAGATGCCACCCTCGGGCACCTCATGTTAAGCTTCATGGATGCCTTCTCTGGGTACAACCAAATCAATATAATTCCAAAAGACATCCCAAAGACAACATTCATCACCCACAAAGCAGTCTATACATATATCATGCCACCCTTTGGATTGATGAATGCAGGCTTAACCTACCAGAGGGTAATGAATAAATTTTTTAAGTCCCAGCTCGGAAGAAACTTGGAATCCTATGTTGATGATATGCTCACAAAATCCACAACGGTCATATTGGGGATCTTAAATAATACTTCGATAATTTAAGGAAACATGCACTAAAGCTGAATCCAGAGAAATGCATCTTTGGAGTGGGAGCATGCAAGTTTCTTGGATTCATGATAAGAAAACGGGGGATTGAAGCCAATCCTGAAAAAGTAATGGCAATCCAAGAGATGAAGGCTCTCCAAACCCAGAAGGATGTGCAGAAGCTAGCAAGGTCACTAGCAGCACTTAGGAGATTTGTATCAAAGATAGATACGAGCGACACTAATTCGAGAGGAAAATGGAAAATAATAACCAGTATATTATGTAATCTAAAAACTAAAGGATGCCAAGACCAGTTACCGAAGTTTGGAAAAATTTCCCTTTGCCTTGGTTACGGCATCAAGAAAGCTCATACGTTACTTTTAAAGAAGGGAGATCTGGGTCATTACTGATCAGCCCTTGAGGAAGATAATACATAAACCAGACATCTCGGGAAGGCTTGTGAATTGGGCAGTGGAGCTAAGTCAATTCAATCTAAACTTCATTCCCAGGACTGCTATAAAGGCCCAGGCACTTGCTGATTTCATCATTGAATACAACTTTCTAGAATCTAAGCCAACACCTATGAACATTGACCCAGGAAGCAACCAAACTCTTAACCTGAGAGCCCGGACTTTGAAAGTCGACAGATCTTCAACAAATAAAATTTCAGGAGTCGGACTCATCCTGAAGAGCCCTGATGGCTTCATGATCCAAACTGCTATACCCTTTGGCTTCCCAATAACAAACAACCAAGCAGAGTATGAGGCTCTGGTCGCAGGACTGAAACTTTCAAGGACCCTCAGGGTGCAGGACCTAAATATCTACAGTGACTCCCAGATCGTAGTCAAGCAAATAAATGGAGAATACATAGAAAAAGATCATATATTGGCCTAGTACCAAGCTTTGGTACAGAGCTACCTTACCTTGATACCGAGACACCAAATCCTAAAAAATCTGTAGGGAAAAGAAATCAGAGGCTAATGCCCTATCCAAACTAGTCCAGAACTCATCAGACCTGAACTACTACATTTATTTTGAACAATTTTAAAAGCCAATTATAGACACTGATGAAGTCTTGGAGATAGAAAACACCCCGAACTGGATGACTCCATTCATCAACTACTTGGAAAAGGGACAGCTTCCAGAAGACAAAGGAAAAGCTCAAAGATTAAAGGCTAAGGCAACTAAGTTCTTTCTTGAAGAAGGACCACTCTATCGCCAGACCTTCTCCTTCCCAATCCTGAAATTTGTTGGCCCGACAGAAGCTAATTACTATTTAATGGAAGTTCAAGAGGGAATATACGAAGACCATATGTCTACAACGGCCCTGGCTTACAAAATTATAAGGCAAGGTTAGTACTGGCCCATCATTCACCAAGATGCTGTTGAGTTCTTAAAAAATGCAAACAGTTCCAACTATTCAGCAACGTGTCCCGACTCAACCCAGTCCTACCCTTCTCAGTCCTATCTCCAATCCCCTTCACTGTTTGGGGGACCTTTTCCCCCAGCCATAGGAGACATGAGGTATCTCTTAGTTTTCATCGACTACATGACTAAATGGGTAGAAGTAAAGGCAATGAGGACAATCAACCAGCAAGACTATATAAAATTGATGGACAATATTTTGATGAGGTTCGGGATCCCGAGGGTCCTGGTATCAAACAATGGACCACAATTTGTTGGGTCAGAATTCGAATCCTATCTTCAAAAGCGGGGAATCAAACACAAAAGTCATCATTCACATACCCTCAGGGGAACATACAAGTAGAAGCCATAAACAAAATCCTCCTCCGGGACATCGAGAAGAGAATTCGAGAAAGCAAGAGAAAATGGCCAGAAGAGTTGGCTAACGTACTATGGGCCTACAAGACCAGTCCCCGGACAAGCACAGGAGAAACTCCGTTCAAGCTAGCTTACTGGATAGAAGCAATGCTGCCAATCAAAGCGGGATCCCCTTCTCACCGACCAATAAACTTTGATGAAATAGCTAATGAGGAGATGCTAAGGACAAACATGGAAATCATTGATGAAGTCCGGGACCAAGCTATAGCAAGGATGTAAAAGTACAAGGAAAAGACAAAGGAGCACTTCAGCAAGAGGTCCAGGGTAAAAAACTTTCAAGTTGGAGACCTGGTACTTCGAGCCACAAAAACCTCGGATCCTACCAACACTAGAAAGATGATGCCTAAGTGGGAAGGGCCATACAAGGTGAAAGAAGTCTTAAGACCAGGGAATTATAAGCTAATGAATATGGATAAATCTGAGGTTTTTAACACGTGGCATGGACAAAGGCTTTGAAAGTTCTACCAGTAACAATTTACAAATCAACCATAAACTTGTAGCCTATGGCAATCAACCTCTTCATGATTCCATCTCTTGTATAAAAAATTAAAATTATTGAGAAGTATTTTTCATTTACTATTTGTTTTAAAGCATCTCTATAAGGCCCAACACAAGGATACCCGGGCAGCAGCCAAAAAATAAAAAAGCAAAACCACAACCCGGCTATGTTTGTAGAACCGGGTTAAAAGTAAAAATTTATACTTAAAATATTTTCTAAGTTCAAAAAGCATAAAAAAGCCAACAAAAACCCGACAAAGTTTGTATAACCGGGTTGAAAGTAAACATTTACACTTAGAATATTTTCTAAGCCCAAAAAGCACAAAAAAGCAAAACAAAAACTCGGTTATGTTTGTATAACTAGTTTGAAAATAAACATTTATACTTATAATATTTTCTAAGTCCAAAAAGCATAAACAATCAAACAACAACCCGACTATGTTTGTATAACCGGGTTGAAAGCAAACATTTACACTTAGAATATTTTTTAAGCCCAAAAAGCATAATAAAGCAAAACAACAACCCGTCTATATTTGTATAACCGGAATGAAAGCAAACATTTGCACTTAAAATATTTTTAAGCCCAAAAAGCATAAAAAATCAAAACAACAACCTGGCTATGTTTGTAGAACTGGGTTGAAAGCAAACTTTTACTTAGAATATTTTCTAAGTCCAAAAAGCATAGAAAAGCAAAACACCAACCCGACTATTACCACGAACCCAAGTTGGAAGCAAGAATTTGTACTTCAAATATTTTCTAAGAAAAAACAAACATTTCTACTCAAATACTTAATAAAGACAAACCAAGCGAAATCTATAAAATAACAATCTTGAGTGGAAACTAATTCGGTTAAAGTCAAATGTCACACGACATCCAGAATAACCAAAGTACGAAGAAATAAATAATTGTAAGGGCATAGCCCATAAAGCTTTGCAAAGCTGAGACCAATTGTCACACGACATCCAGAATAACCAAAGTACGAAGAAATAAATAATTGTAAGGGCATAGCCCATAAAGCTTTGCAAAGCTGAGACCAATCTAAAGGAAGCTGGGACTGGGACCATCATAGGGCTCCAGCTCTCCTTTGCGTTGCTCGATAGCAGCTTTTGCAACAAGGAACTCCTAAATAAAACTCAACCATGAAGCCACATGATCAGTCTTAACATGCTTCTCGGCCACAATCCAGGCTCTCTACACATTTGGAGCCCCGACTTGAGCAATAACAATGTTATACTATTCGCTTCCCTTATACTCGACAATGATGGCATCCTTGTCAAGATCTTTCTTAATAGCTAACTCAGCCTTAAGCTCCTCCAGATCCTTCTCCATATTGTCAGCCCGGTCTTTCTACGTCTTCACCAGCCCCTTCAACCCAGCTTCAACAGTCTTGAACGCCTCTCAGGCCTCATCAAGCTCATCAGGTTATCAGCCCGACCTTTCTCACCATCTGTTCTCTTGTTAGCTTGCCTTAACTCATTAAAAGCTATATTAGAGCATATAGCTATAACACTTCCCATCTACAATAAAGCAAACAAAAACTATAAAAGCCAAAAATAAGAAACTACTCGGGTCTCATAAATAAAATTAAAGATCAGCATACCTGACCCCAATGCCCAATCACCTTCTTAAAAGTAGCAGCCAACCCGAACCCCTCCATCTCATCTAGTCCTTATCAGGTGGGATATCTGACATGAAGTTAGCAAAATCAATAAGAGATTTGGTGCCAACTTTAACCGGCTCCCCATCTGGCCCCATTCCTTCACTTCAGAGTTATAAGTAACTTTCTTAACAATAAAAGTTTTACCCCTAGAAGGCTTGGAACCCGGGTTCTTCTTATTCTTCTTCTTCTTCTTGGGAGGATGATCCTCACCATCCGGGATATCCTGAACCAAATGCTCAATATCTAAGGGATACATACATGAATTCACAATATTTTATGGTGCAGAAGATTTAACACCCCCTTCAACATCGGTTGACCCAGAGTTGGCACCTGCAACACTTTTGGTCTTGAAGGCTAGGCCAAGGGTAATAAAAGCATAAATAGAGGAAGACATGACTACAGCGTGAGCCAGCGCGGGCGCGCTTACCTTCTCCCAAATCGGCGCGGCCGCGCGCTAGTTTAGCGTGGGCGCGCTAGTTTAGCGTGGGCGCGCTAGCTTAGCGCGGGCGCGCTAAGTTGACCCTGAATTTTTTTCTTTTTTCTAATTTTTTTGTGTTTTTCTTCTTTCTTCTTGATTCCTCTACCTACTAATGTATAACAAACTTGGGTTGCCTCCCAAGAAGCACTTTTTTACGTCATTAGCTCGACGTAGAAACTCGAGATCAAATGGACAACAAAACGGCAGTAATCATCTCACGATTTACCGTGTCACCATAGTAATGCTTCAACCTCTGACCATTTACCTTGAATTCTTGGCCCGGATCATTCTCAAAAATTTCCACCGCTCCATTTGGAAACATAGTTTTGATTATGAAGGGCCCTGACCACCTTGACTTCAACTTTCCAGGAAAAAGACAGAGACGAGAGTTAAACAAAAGAACTTGCTGCCCTGGCATAAACGATTTGAGCACTAGACCCCTATCGTGCCACCTCTTGACCTTCTCCTTATACATTTTGTTATTATCATAAGCTTGAAGTCGAAACTCATCGAGTTCATTCAATTGAAGCATCCTCTTCTTTCCAGCTGCATCCAAGTCATGATTCAACTTCTTCAAAGCCCAATACGCCTTATGCTCGAGCTCCACAAGCAAATGACACCCCTTACCATAAATAAACTGAAATGGCGACATTCCCAATGGAGTCTTGTATGCTGTTCGATACGCCCAAACAGCTTCATCAAGCTTCAAAGACCAATCTTTTCTCGATGGACATACAACTTTTTCCAAGATGCACTTGATCTCTTTGTTAGACACCTCGGCTTGACCATTTATCTGAGGATGATAAGACGTAGCAATGCGATGATTCATATTATACCTTTGCATCATAGCGGTGAACTTGCGATTGCAAAAATGCGACCCCTCATCACTGATTATGACTCTTGGAGTTCCAAACCTTGTGAATATCTGCTTGTGAAGAAAATTAAGCACCACCTTCATATCGTTTGTTGGCAACGCCTTAACTTCAACCCATTTCGACACATAATCAACCGCCAGCAAGATATACTGATTGTTACAAGATGAAATAAATGGCCCCATGAAGTCAATTCCCCAAACATTGAAGACTTCAAACTCAAGAAGCACATTAAGAGGTATCTCATCACTCTTAGACATATTACCCACACATTGACATCGATCACATTTCAAAACAAACTGATGAGTATATTTAAACAAGGTCTGCCAAAAGAAACCTGCTTGAAGAATACGAGCTGCTGTCTTTTCTCCATCATAGTGTCCTCCATAAGCCGTTGAGTGGCAATCTCGCAAGATCCCGCCCATTTTGCTGTAAGGAATACATCTCCTGATGATTTGGTCAGCTCCTTGTCAAAAAAATTTTTCATCCCACATATACCACTTCACTTCATGCAGAAACTTCTTCCTTTGAGCGTACGATAAGTCGGGAGGTATGATGTTATTCACAAGGTAGTTCACAATATCTGCAAACCACGGTTCTTTCTCTTGTATTCCAAACAGCTGCTCATCGGGAAAAGACTCATTTATCAATGTCTTGTCCAGTGAAGTAACATTAGGGTTTTCTAATCGAGATAGATGATCAACTATTTGATTTTCAGTTCCCTTTCTATCCTTGATCTCTAATTCAAATTCTTGAAGCAAAAGAACCCATCTAATCAATCTAGTTTTCGAGTCCTTTTTTTAGACAAGATATCGAATTGCAGTGTAATCAGTGAAAATTGTCACTTTAGTCCCAAGTAGATAAGATCAAAATTTTTCAAAACCATAGACAATAGCCAAGAGTTCTTTCTCCGTAGTAATATAATTCATTTGAACACCATTCAAGGTCTTACTAGCGTATTAGACCACATGAAATATGTTGTTCTTTCTCTGCCCAAGAACTGCTCCAACTATATAGTCACTTGCATCGCACATAATCTCAAAAGGTTCATTCCAGTCAGGTGCAGTTATGACATGTGTCGTGATTAAACTCTTTTTCAGTGTCTCAAAAGCGGCAAGGCACTCATCATCAAACTTGAAAGGGACATCTTTCTCTAGTAAACTGCATAAAGGCTTTGAAATCTTAGAGAAGTCCTTGATGAAATGCCTATAGAAACCCGCAAGACCAAGAAAACTGTGAATTCCCTTAACAGAAATAGGTGGAGGAAGATTTCCAATGACCCCCACCTTAGCTTTGTCCATCTCATGACCCTTACTAGAAACCTTGTGCCCAAGAATAATGCCCTATCGTACCATAAAGTGACATTTTTCCCAATTAAGAACCAGATTGGTCTCAACACATCTCTTGAGAACATGTCTAAGATTCTGCAAGCATTCATCAAAAGAATTGCCAAATACAGAGAAGTCGTCCATGAACACCTCCACATTCTGGCCAATCATATCAGAAAAGATGGCCATCATACATCTCTGAAATGTGGCTGGTGCACCAGACAGACCAAAAGAAACTCTTCTGAAGGCGAAAGTACCAAATAAACAAGTGAAGGTAGTCTTCTCCTGATCTTTTGGAGTGATACAAATCTGATTGTAACCCGAATATCCATCCATAAGACAGTAGTACTCGTGACCAACCAATTGGTCAAGTATCCGGCCAATGAAAGGCAGAGGGAAGTGATCCTTCCTCGTGGCCTTGTTCAGCTTCCTATAGTCCATACAAACTCTCCATCCCATGACTGTTCGAGGAGGAATGAGCTCATTCTTCTCATTAGCAACAACTGTGATACCTCCTTTCTTTGGTACACACTGACCTGGACTCACCCAAAAAACTGTCATAAATGGGATAAATAATCCATGCATCCAGCCATTTAAGAATTTCCTTCTTTACTACTTCCTTCATGATCAGATTAAATCTTCTTTGCTGCTCAACCGTAGGCTTGCTACCTTCTTCTAGAAGAATTTTATGCATACAATAAGAAGGGCTAATTCCCTTAATATCTGCTATGGTCCATCCAATTGCCAATTTGAACTCTCTTAGAATCCTCAAAAACTTCTCCTCGTCGCTACTTGAAAGTTCAGATGCAATAATAACAGGAAAAGTAGATGCATCACCTAAAAATGCATACCTCAAATGTTCAGGTAAAGGCTTAAGCTCAAGAGTAGGAACTTCCTCAATAGACGGATTGAGGCATTTAGGAGTTTTGTTCCATTCCTCCATTCCAAGAGATTCAAAAGGAATATCAATCTTCCTCTTCCATGGAGAAGCATTCAGATATTACAATTGTTCTTCACTTTCATCATCTTTATTGTCTGAATTCCCCAATAAGGCCTTCTCTAAGGCATCAGACCTTAGCAATTGATCAAGTTCTGAAGTAACCACATAATAGACTAGCTCCACTTTTAAGCACTCCTCATTTTCCGTAGGAAACTTCATAGCATTTAACATATTAAAAGTTATATCCTGATCCAACACTCACATTGTAAGCTCACCCTTCTGCACATCTATCAAGGTTCGGCCAGTCACCAAGAAAGGTCTTCCCAAAATTATGGGAATCTTCTTATCCTCCTTGAAATCAAGAATTATGAAATTAGCAGGAAAGATGAGTTTATCAACCTTGATAAAGACATCCTCCACAATACCTCACGGATATATAATAGAACGGTCGGCCAACTGTAAAGTCATATAAGTCAGTTTTGGATGAGGAAAGTTTAACTTCTTGAAGATTGACAAAGGCATCAGATTGATGCTAGCTGCCAAGTCACATAAGCATCTGTCAAAAGACACTTTTCCAATAGTGCATGGAAGAGTGAAGCTTCCTGGATCTTTAAGCTTCGGAGGCAACTTCTATTGCAGCACAACACCGTATTCTTCCGTGAGAGTGACAGTCTCTAAATCATCTAGCTTCACTTTCCGAGAGAGAATACCTTTCATAAACCTAGCGTAACTAGGCATCTGCTCAAGAGCCTCAGCGAAAGGTATGTTGATATGAAGTTTCTTGAATACCTCTAGAAACTTCTCAAATTGCTTATCCATCTTTTTCTTCTATAGCCGCTTAGGAAAAGGTGGTGGAGGATAGATTTGTTTCTCCCCTATATTACCATCTGGAGGAGTGTGCTCAACAGTATTCTTCCTTGGTTCCACTTCTGCTTCCTGTTGCTCTACTTCTTCTTCAGCCCCAGCTTCTTCATTCAAAACTTGAGTTTGTTTGGGATTCGCAACCTTTCCAGACCTCAAAGTGATTGCCTTCACCTGCTCCTTAACTTCCCTCTTTCCTGGCACTTCAGTGTTACTAGGTAGTGTACCAGGTTGACGATTTAGCAAAGCATTGGAAATTTGTCCAATTTGATTCTCCAAGGTCTTGATGAAAACAACTTGACTCTTGCACATAAGCTTCAACTCCTCTAATTCAGAATTTTCATTAGCTTGTTGCAGCCGAAGTTGCTGCCTTGATGTATATTATGGTTGCTGAAAACCAGGGGGTTGTACTGCTTAGCTGGGTACTGCTGATAAGGCTGTTAAACCGCATTGTGAGCGTTGCTCCAGCTGAAATTAGGATGATAACGGTTGTTGGGAGGATAAGTGGTTGGCACAGGTTGCTGCGAACATTGAAAGTTGCTCATGAACTGAGCTAATTCACTATATATAGCACACTGATCAGTCTCATGGGTACCAGCACAAAGCTCACAGACACTAGTGATTTGATTAACTCCATAATTAGTCAAAATGTCCACCTTCATCGTTAAAACCTTAAGTTGGGCAGCTATAACAGTTGATGCATCCACCTCCAGAATTCCTGCTACTTTTCCCTGAGTCAGTCTCTGAGAAGGATTCTGGTATTCATTGGCAGCCATCAGTTCAATCAATTCATAAGCTTCATTGTAGCTCTTAGCCCACAAGGCTCCTCCTGATGCTATATCGAGCATGGGTCTAGAAGTAGCACCCAGTCCATTGTAGAAATAATTTATAATCATCCAATCAGGCATGCCGTGGTGTGGGCTATCACACCCCAACTTTAACAAAAGAAAACTACACTAATAATTACAAAAGTTAACAAAAGGAAAATAAATACACCGAATCCAAGATCTTATAGCTTAGGGTTTGGAACAACCCAATAATATTAACTATTACAAACTGATTTCAATATCGAGCCCTCACGCAAAACGATCACTAATCTACCTGAGCTCGAACATATAAATCGGCATCACAAGTCTTACGCGCGGTCTGCTTGAATCTAACCATATCTACTAGCTGAAATATTAGGTTGAAAGCAAGTAGTGAGCCAAATGCTCAACAAGTGCTATATAATACATAAACAAAAATGAAAAGATAACAGTGGAAATGAAAGATCCAATAATATAATAAAAAAAGATAAACTTTCAGGGTGATGGCATCATTTATTTGTAAAAAAACAATTAAAAACCATTTCTTTATCAAAAACCATTTTATGACGCTACGAATTACAGCCGGTGATCAGCCGCGAAATAATCCCGAACCTCACTGGGTTCTAGAACATTAATGGGATCCCTAGGCAACCTTTAAGCCTATAATTTAAAAGCGGAAAGGACTTGCGTCTCAGTCCAGATCCACCATCTAAAGAAAACATTTGTCCCCCTTTGGGACTGGAAATCCACTTTTAACTTTTTATTTTAAAAACCGATGCCAAGTGACGGTTAATTTCTTAAACAATGAACGTCTTTATCGAGGGTTCTAGATCGACTTCGAAGCACATGGAATAAGTTCAGTAAACTTTAAGGGCATAATCAATTAGACTGATAACTTATCGAATGGAATTATAAAGTTTCTATTCAAATGTGATTTGGTATTGTGGTTTAACAGGGTTATTGGATAGTATAAAGGAACTAAATCAAACTAGGTTCAATTTAGTGGTTCCAGATAAGACATAGGTATTTAAAATATAAAGAAGGTGAGTATCAGTTCAAAGTATAATAGGGTCTCATAGTTTAAGGATAAGAATGGAGTTATCAAGCATATGTGAACAACTTTGAGGAATAACTGACTATTAGGTGTCAAGATAAGGTTACCAAATACAACTTATATAGGGTTAAGCATCACAATTATTTTGGTATACTAGCATGGTATGACTTCTGAATTACTTGCATAGCAATCTCCAAGTAAAGTTAAACTACTTACAATAGATACTTGAGGGTTCATGGCATTTACATGCAATATAAAAGATAGATTTGAAACCACTTGGGTCATGTATACATGTATATCAAGGTGAATTATAATACTCGCATTATATATAAAAGCTAGGTTAACACACACTTGCAGTGTAAACACAAAAAGATAGGTTGAAACACTTGCCTTGATAAAGGTTTGACTTGACTGGCAGGTGGGAGCAACTGGGAGCTTTACTCGACTTTAATGGAAAGTTTACCCTCATCTAGAGAGCCCACATAAAATAATAATAATAACTTCATTATAATATATTCTCACCAACTCAACCTATTTATAAACCGAAAGTAAGCACATTGGCACTGAGGCCTATATACAGATACATGCTTACAATTATCTTATAAGCATACTAGATCGCATAGCCACATATGCTCGCATAACACATTTATATATACAATAATACATCAACACACTATATTGCATTACTAATCTTGGATGATCGCACTCCATTTACTCAAATCACTTAATTATGCTAAACTAGTCAAAACTCCTAATATTGACCTCGAAACTCGAAGTGCCTTTTCTAAACCATCAAGTTCCTATTGACCCTGACCAAGGACCTACACTCTACTGTCCTTATACTATCCTACAACTATGATGGTCAACCTAGGCCTCACTCATAAGTGCTCTAAAACTAAATGTCAAGTGAATGTGCTCATTATAGTGATTTCAGGATGACACCAATAGGTTTATGAGAACAATTGACACCCTTACTCCTCAAGTTTACCTCCCAAACTTCTACACTAGACTCTTCAGATTATAAGGTAACTCCCAAACTTGGTGTGACTGAAAGGCCTAGATTGGGCCTACCTATGCATAAGCTTAATGTCCAATGTTCCCCTATTTTCTGGACAGAAAAGTGACCTGTTTTGAACTAACTTGCGACACATGATCCTAACTCAATTCCTATGAACTATGACTGTAAAAACACCTCAAACACTCCCTCTAACTAGGGCCAACCAAGGCCTAGTGATGGCCTACCCATTACATGGTCAAAACTCCCCATTTATAGGTTGCGGTAAAACTGTCCCATGTTAGACAGATTTAGTTTTTTCACTCGTATACCTAACCAAAAAACCTAAAAACCTCTAACAAACACCCAAAATCAGAAGTATACCCCTAGTACTAGATTCTGGTGACTTGGGCCTCAAAGTGCATTACAATGACAAGGTCAAATCTCACTCTAAACCTCATGGGACCACACTGAAATTCTACAGAATCTAATGTACCCCTTTCCACCATATTTCCCACTTGATAAACCAAACCAAACATCAATCAAAACCCAAACCAAACCTCAACCAAGGAAACCTACTGAACTAACACTCCCACACATAACACTGGCTTAGTGGAGATCATCCTTACTTAGAGTGTAATATAGCAAAACAAGAGTCAAAATAATATACTAATTACAAGTCATCTCAATTTCGAAAATAATAACTTAAATCCTCCGTATATATACGAATCAAAAACACATAACAAGGAGCACATATCATAAGTAATATCCTAAATTAACTGAAATTAGAGATTATTAACAAAAATCAATCCAAATAATCAAGAACTTTCGAAGATCATGAGTTGAACCTATGCATGCATGCTTTCGAACTTACAAGCCAAAAAAATATGGTTTTCATAAAAATTTCATCATAAAATCAACATGCAAGACTAGAGTTAACCATAACTAATGTGATCATTTAGCATGCAAAGAGTTTTATCAAGTTTTTATTTCCAAAACCAAGCTATTATCACATAAACACATAAAAATCAACAAGGTAACAAGAACACCATCCATTCGGCTCCTAACAAGTCATAGCCGAATGGATTATGGTGAAAACAACATTTCCATGAGTGTGACACACTCATGTCTAGCCATTCTCAACCCTATGATATTATATCTCATGGTGAAAGCCTTAGATTCACAAGAATCAAGGGTTTTCACTTTGAGTTTAACAAAACACTACCATACAAGATCAAAACCTAGATTTTTCACCCTAAAATTTTTGGATTATTAAAGAACAAGATATAAGAAGTAAGATTACTTAAATGGAAGATGGATGTTTGAATGAAAAATAAAGAAAGGGGGGGGGTGGGGGGCTTCGGCCGAGAGTGAAGGCCAAGAGAGAGAGAGAGGGCCGAGAGAGGGAGAGGGAGAAGAGAGGTGAGGGTGGAGTGAAGTGAGTGTGAATATGACAACTTGTACTTGATTTTTATGGTTTTGATTTGATTAGAAAGTGAGTGGAAGTGATAATTGACAAGAGTAACCCTCAAGCAAGCTTGTGTCATTTTGCATGCAAGGATAAGGTAGTAATTTGGCTAGTAAAGTAGTAGTTAGTGGGGTTGGAATTACCAAGTTTGCCCTTAACTTGTGTTTGGGAGAAGAATGCATGCATCGGCAACTAAGTAAATTGCAAATTAAAAATCAACTAATTTATATAAAACAATTGCTATAAAAATAAATACACTTCCATAAATCACAAAATAAATATTATAAAATAGTTTATGATCTTAGAAATTTAATGATATAAAATTTGAAAATTTGTTATTAAAAGATTTTAAAAATCAATTTTTCATATAGAATGAAATACTTTTGATTATCATTTAAAATACCAAATAATAAGATTTTCCTTTCAATTTTTTTTATATAAACTAATAAATCAAACACTTAATTTATAGGCACTCAACATATAGATCATCCACATTTATAATTCAACATAATTTAAATCTTAATTATAAACACACAATTATATATAGATAAGTTTTAGAAATACCTGTCGTAACATCCTCTCCCCCTTAAAGGATTCCGTCCTCAGAATCTAGGAGAATAAGTGAGGATACCGGCTACGCATATCCGACTCTAGTTGCCACGTTGATTCCTCAACCTTGGGATTTCTCCAAAGTACTCTACCAATTTAAACAACTTATTTCTAAGACTCTTCTCTTTCCAGTCGAGTATTTTGACAGGTTGCTCCAAAAATGACAGGTCTGTCTGAATCTCTATAGGTTCATACTCTATCACATGGTTGGCATCAAGATTATACTTCTTAAGCAATGACATATGAAACACATTATGCACATGTTGATACTGAGGCGGCAAAGCTAACTCATAGGCCACCTTCCCTACTTGACTCAAAATTTCAAAAGGACCAATATATCTAGGTGCTAACTTCCCTTTCTTGCCAAATCTAGACAATTCTTTCCTCAGTGATACCTTCAGTAATACGGCTTCACCTACTTGGAATCTGATGTCCATACGAGCAGGGTCTGCATACTTTCTTTGCCTATCTTAAGCAACAAGTAATCTCTTCTGAATCAATTTGACTGTCTCATGCATTTGTTGCACCAATTCCGGGCCTAGAATCTTTCCTTCTCTCACTTCATCACAACTGGTTGGTGATCTGCACTTCCATCCGTATAAGGATTCGTATGGTGGCATGCCAATACTGGAGTGATAGTTGTTTTTATAGAAGAACTCTACCAATGGCAAGTGGTCGTCCCAACTTCCTGCAAAATCAATCACACAACTACGCAACATGTTTTCAATTGTTTGAATTGTCCTTTCGCTTTGACCATCAGTCTGCGGATGATATGCCATACTCATGTTTAACTTTATGCCAAGATTTTCTTAAAATTGCTTCCATAATCTTGAGTTAAATCGTGGATCTCTATCTGAAACTATCAATACAGGCACGCCATGTTGTAATACGATTTCACGCACATACAGATGGACCAATCTTTCCAATGAAGACCTTTCATTAATTGGAAGAAAATGTGCCGACTTCGTAAGGCGATCAACACCCATATAGCGTCATGTCCGGATTTCGTTCGTGGTAATCCTACCATAAAGTCCATGCCAATGTTTTCCCACTTCCATTCTAGAATCTTTAAGGGCTGAATTAATCCACTTGGTCTTTGATGTTTCGCCTTCACTTTCTGACAAGTATAGCACTTCGCAACTCATTCTGCTACTTCTCGCTTCATACTTGGCCACCAAAAGTCCTGCTTCAAGTCCTGGTACATCTTGGTGCTTCCCGGATGGATTGAAAATCTAGAATTGTGAGCTTCTTGCAATATCTCATTCTTCAATTCAGTCACATGAGGAATCCAAATTCTTTAGGAAAACCTTAGTATACTTTGTTAATCCCTTTGAGTACAAATCACTTCTCCGGTCAGTTGATTATTCTCCTGTTTTATCACTTCTTCCTGACATTTCCTTATCTTTTCCAACAATGTTGGCTGAAAATTCATAGTATGACAAATCTCTTCAACTTTTCCGCAAACACAAAGTTCTAATTCAAATCTCTTAATTTATTCAGATAATTCCTTTGGTATTGCTACCATATTCAACCTCTCTTTCCTACTCAAAGCATTAGCTACCACGTTCGCCTTTCCCGGATGATAATTTATCGAGCAATCATAGTCCTTAATTAACTCCAACCATCTCCTTTGCCTCATGTTGAGCCCCTTCTGAGTGAAAATATACTTTAAACTCTTATGATCCGTGTAGATCTCACACCTTTCTCCGTAAAGGTAATGTCTCCAAATCTTAAGTGCATATACTATAGATGCTAATTCCAAATCATGTATAGGATACTTCAATTCATGTGGTTTCAGCTGTCTTGATGCATACACAATCACCTTGTTGTGTTGCATTAGCACACAACCCAGACCTTTATGTGAGGCATTACTAAAAATCACAAAGTCTCCTTGATTGTCTGGTGATACTAACACCGGAGCAGTAACCAACCTCTGCTTCAATTCTTGAAAACTATCTTCACATTCTGCTCCATTCAAAGTTCTGATTCTTCCTAGTCAACTTAGTCAATGGCGTGGCAATTTTTGAGAAATCTTTAACAAATCTTCTATAGTATCCCTCCAATCCTAGAAAACTTCACACTTCCGTAGGTGTCTTTGGTCTCTCCCAACTCATAATTGCCTCAATCTTTGCCGGATCCAATTTGACTCTTTCACTTCCAATAACATGTCCCAAAAATTGAACTTCCTTTAACCAGAACTCACATTTAGAAAACTTGGCATACAACTTCTCTTGTCGGAGTATCTCCAATGCTATCCATAGATGCTGCATATCTTCTTCTTCTGATTTTGAATATATAAGAATATCATCAATGAATACCACTACAAATTTGTCCAAATACTTTTTAAATACCTGGTTCATCAGATCCATAAATGCTGCAGGGGCATTAGTCAACCCAAAAGGCATCACCAAGAATTCATAATATCCGTATCTTGTCCTGAATACTGTCTTCAGGATGTCGTCTGCTTTGATCTTTAATTGATGGTATCCTGATCTTAAATCAATCTTGGAAAAACACTTAGCTCCTTTCAGCTGATCAAATAAATCATCTATCCTTCGTAGCGGGTAACGGTTCTTAATCGTCATCTTATTCAACTCCTGATAGTTTATGTATAACCTCATGCTTCCATCCTTCTTCTTTACAAATAAAACAAGTGCTCCCCATGGCGATGTACTTGGCCATATCACTCCTTTGTCTAACAATTCTTGCAGCTAGTTTGCCAACTCTTTCATTTCTGTTGGTGCCATTCTATAAGGTGCCTTCGAAACTGGTTCCGTGCCTGGAGCAAGGTTGATCTCAAACTCAATTTGTCGATCGGGCGGTAAACCTGGTAGTTCATCTGGAAACACATATGGAAATTCATTGACTACGGGAATATCTTCCATGCTGAGGCTCTCTCTTTCTGAATCTACTACATAGGCTAGGAATGATTGGCAACCTTTCATAAGCAGTTTCTTAGCTTGGACGATTGTAAGAAACAGTCGCTCTTTCCTTTGACCCTTAAATATTACTTTCTCTCCATTCTCCATCTTTAAATACACTTTCTTAGATTTAAAATTTATTTGATCATTATTCTCTCCTAACCAATCCATGCCTAAGATTATATCAAACTCCCCTAACTTGAAAAGTATCAAGTCTGTTGAATATTTATGCCCCGAAATATCTATCTCACACTTAGGACATAATTGACTCACATGAATCTTTTCTTGGTTCACAATTACCACATCTATTACCTCGTTCAAGGTCATTTTATCACATTTAAGTTTATCAACAAAAGTATCTGATATAAAAGATCTCGTAGCTCCAGAATCAATCAATACCTTAGCTTCAACATTATTCATTAAAAGTTTACCCGCTATCACCTCAGAATTCTGAACAACGTCCTTCATCTTTAAATCAAATGTCCTTGTTATTGCTTATGGAGTTGTTATTGTAGATGGTGGAGGTAATGCCAATACCTCAGCTGGCACGTGTGCACTAGTACTTGCCACATTCATCAAAGCCTTGACTGGTCCAGTTGACTTGCATTCCCTAGCTATATATCCAGCCTTTCCATACTTATAGCATGTAACTCCCGGCTTCGGTACCTTACATACATTAGCTAAGTGTCCCTTCTGGTTGCATCTATAACATGTCATGTTCAGCTTATTACACACTCTTGGGTGTCTTTTTCCACAATGTTTGCACTCTGGTCTCTGAAATCTATTTTCTCTAACTTGTCCTTGGATTGACTGGTTGTTCCCCTTAGGATCTTGTCTCTTATTCAAATTTCCCTTCTTCTGAAAATTTCC
The DNA here is from genome assembly GCF_009905375.1 of Apium graveolens. Lineage (NCBI taxonomy): Eukaryota > Viridiplantae > Streptophyta > Magnoliopsida > Apiales > Apiaceae > Apium > Apium graveolens. The sequence goes on from NC_133653.1 coordinate 145,463,264, forward strand.
ACCTTTTTGGAATCCAACCCTTTTCACACTCCTTTCTTGTGAGCTTCTAGCTTTAGTCTTCTCTCCATAAAATGGAATCTTTCTCTTCTTGTTATCCTTTTCTTTCCTTGACGGCATCCCATTACTCTCAATCAGAGCAACTTTCTGTACTACTCCAGCATAAGTATCAAGCTCAAACATGGCCACTCTATCTCTGATCCAAGGCTCTAATCCTTGTTGGAACCTTTTTGCTTTTTCCTCCTCAGTGTTCACATACTTCGTCACAAACCTTAACAGCTTCGTAAACTTCTTCTCGTACTCCAATACAGACAAACTTCCTTGCTTCAATTCAATAAATTTAAGCTCCATCTGATTCTGCATGTACTTAAGTAATACTTTTCCAGAAATAACTTCTTAAACCTTTCCCACGAAACCGGCTGATTTGCCTCCATAGCTTTCACTGAATCCCACCAATAGATGACTTCACCTTTTAGAAAGTAAGGAGCATATGTCGTCTTCTGATCTTCTCCTAGTTGAACCAATTCAAAAGCTCTTTCCATTTCCTTAATCCATGTGTTAGCTATTACTGGGTCAGTGGTATCATGAAATGTAGGTGGATTCACATTCTGAAAAGCTTTGAAAGTGACAATTTATCAAGGTGGTACTGGTGGATCAGGTGGTTGGTCTGGTTCATGGTTATCTTGGTTTTCAAATTGTTGTTGAAGAGTTCTTTGTTGTTGAGCTATAACATTTGTTTGATGTTGTAAGGTTTCCAACAATCAAAGAATATTAGGATCTATGGTAGAAGTTGTTGTCGGGTTCTTCTTTTTAGGTGGCATGATCCTAAAATGAAAGTTATATTAAAAGAGGTATGAACAATGCAGATAATTCAAGGTTAGGGTGTCACAAGTCATTATATTCACATATATGATCGGGTTTCAAATTAAACAATAAGGGTGATGCATATAAGGCATATGAACAATTGAAAGCAAATAGAACGATAGTGCATAATCATCGAAATTAAGGTCAAGGTACATCAAGATCAAAATAAAGTCTGAATTTAGGGATAACATGCTTAATTTAAAGGAAAACAACAGGGATTTCTACAAAATCCAACACAACATCATGAAAAGTGGATAATGGAAAGAACTAAGGCTCCACTCCATCAGAACGGGGTCCGGTAGTCTTCTCTTCATGAAGTGTCTTCACAATACTCTGGAGCTCATCCGCAATCATCTGGATAGTATACTGGCTGGTACGGTCTCGGTGTGATGGCATCTCATCAAGCTTAGTGTTAATGTACTAAACTAAAGTCTCAATTCATGCACTCATCTGCTCATTAGGCTTTCCTACATAATTTCGGCTGTCAGGATACACGTTCTTCAGTCGCTCTAACAGCCGATCGTACTTGCCCTGAAGCCTGTCGAACTCACACCTCAACTCAGCATACACGAAGAAAGCAATTGTGTCAGACCGTTCAAAGGATAATGAGGAATGCGCCCTTTGCTGCAAAACAGGGCATAGATAAGAGAATTATTAACAATGGATTCGCCTAACCTATACTCACACTCTCGCATAATATTCTATAACCTATGTATATAGTATATAACCTATTAGGGATGTCCAGGGACTCTAAACCATAGCTCTGATACCAAAACCTGTCACACCCCAACTTTAACAAAATAAAACTATACGAATAATTACAATAGTTAACAAAGGGAAAATAAATACACTGAATCCAAGATCTTACCAGTTTAGGGTTTGGAACAACCCAATACTATTAACTATTACAACCTGATTTCAATATCGAGTCGTTACGCAAAACGATCACTAATCTACCTGAGCTCGAACATACGAATCGACATCAAATGTCATACGCGCGGTCTGCTTGAATCTAACCATATCTGCTAGCTGAAATATCAGGTTGAAAGCTAGTAGTGAGCCAAATGATCAACAAGTGGTATATAATACATAAACAAAAATGAAAGGATAACAGTGGAAATGAAAGATCCAATAATATAATAAAAAGAGATAAACTTTCAGGGTGATGGCATCATTTATTTGTAACAAAATAATTAAAAACCATTTCTTTATCAAAAATCATTTTATGACGCTACGGATTACAGCCGGTGATAAGCCGCAAAGTAATCCCGAACCTCGCTGGGTTCTAGAACATTAATGGGATCCCTAGGCAACCTTTAAGCCTATAATTTAAAAGCGGAAAGGACTTGCATCTCAGTCCAAATGCACTATCTAAAGAAAAAATTAGTCCCCCTTTGGGACTGAAAATCCACTTTTAACTTTTTATTTTAAAAACCGATGTCAAGTGACCGTAAATTTCTTAAACAGCGAACGTCTTTATCGAGGGTTCTAGATCAACTTCGAAGCACATGGAATAGGTTCAATAAACTTTAAGGCCATGATCGATTAGACTGATAACTTATCGAATGGAATTGCAAAGTTTCTATTCATAAGGGATTTGGTATTATGGTTTAACAGGGTTATTGGATAGTATAAAGGAACTAAGTCAAACTAGGTTCAATGTAGTGGTTCCAGATAAGACATATGTATTTAAAATATAAAGAAGGTGAGTATCAATTCAAATTATAATAGGGTCTCATGGTTTAAGGATAAGAATGGAGTTATGAAGCATATATGAAAAACTTTGAGGAATAACTGACTATTAGGTGTCAAGATAAGGTTACTAAATACAACTTACACAGGGTTAAGCATCACAATTATTTTGGTATACTAGCATGGTATGACTTTTGAATTACTTGCATAGCAATCTCCAAGTAAAGTTAAACTACTTGCAATAGATACTTGAGGGTTCATGGCATTTGCATGCAATATGAAAGATATATTTAAAACCACTTGGGTCATGTATACATGTGTATCAAGGTGAATTAGAATACTCGCATCATATATAAAATCTAGGTTAACACATACTCGCAGTGTAAACACAAAAAGATAGGTTGAAACACTTGCCTTGATAAAGGCTTGACTTGACTGGTAGGTGGGAGCAACTGGGAGCTTTACTCGATTTTAATGGAAATTTACCCTCGTCTCGAGAGCCTACACAAAATAATAATAATAATAACCTCATTATAATATATTCTCACCAACTCAAATTATTTATAAACTGAAAGTAAGCACATTGGCACTTAGGCCAATATACACATACATGCTTACAATTATCTTATAAGCATACTAGGTCACATAGCCACATATGCTCACATAACACATTTAAATATATAATAATACATCAACACACTATATTGCATTACTAAGCTTGGATGATCTCACTCCACTTACTCAAATCACTTAGTTATGCTAAACTAGTCAAAACTCCTAATATTGACCTCGGAACTCGAAGTGCCTTTTCTAAACCATCAAGTTCCTATTAACCCTGACCTAGGCCCTACACTCTACTGACCTTATACTATCCTATAACTATGATGGTCAACCTAGGCCTCACTCATAAGTGCTCTAAAACTAAATGTTGAGTGAATGTGCTTATTATAGTGATTTCAGGATGACACCAATGGGTTTATGAGAACAATTGACATCATTACTCCTCAAGTTTACCTCCCAAACTTCTATACTAGACTCTTTTGATCATAAGGTAACTCCCAAACTTGGTGTGACTCAAAGGCCTAGCATGGGCCTACCTAGGCCTAAGCTTAAAGTCCAATGTTCTCCTATTTTCTGGATAGAAAAGTGTCCTGTTTTGCACTAACTTGTGACACATGATCCTAACTCAATTACTATTAACTATGGCTGCAAAAACACCTCAAACACTCCCTCTAACTACGGCCACCAAGGACTAGTGAGGGCCTACCCATGACATGGTCACAACTCCCCATTTCTAGGTTGCGGTAAATGTTCCCTGCTGGACAGATTTAGTGTTTTCACTCGTGCACCTAACCAAACAACCTACAGACCTCTAACAAACACCTAAAATCTGAAGTATACCCCTAGTAATTGCTTCTGTGACTTGGGCCTCAAAGTGCATTACAATGACAAGGTCAAATCTCACTCTAAACCTCATGGGAGCAAACTGAAATTCTACAGAATCTAATGTACCCCTTTCCACCATGTTTCCCACTCGACAAACCAAACCAAACATCAATCATAACCCAAACCAAACCTCAACCAAGGAAACCTACTGAACTAACACTCCCACACACAACATTGTCTTAGTGGAGATCATCCTTACCTAGAGTGCAATATAGCAAAACAAGAGTCAAAATAATATACTAATTACAAGTCATCTCAATTTCGAAAATAACAACTTAAATCCTCCATATATGTATACGAATCAAAAACACATAACAAGGAGCACATATCATAATTAATATCCTAACTTAACTGAAATTAGAGATTATTAACAAAATTCAATTCAAATAATCAAGAACTTTCGAAGATCATGAGTTGAACCTATGCATGCATGCTTTCGAACTTACAAGCCAAAAACAATATGGTTTCCATATAAATTTCATCATAGAATCAACATGCAAGCCTAGCATTAACCATTACTAATGTGATCACTTAGCATGCAAAGAGTTTTATCAAGTTTATATTTCCAAAACCAAGCTATTATCACATAAACACACAAAAATCAACAAGGTAACAAGAACACCATCCATTCGGCTCCTAACAAGTCATGGCCGAATGGATTAGGGTGAAAACAACATTTTTATGAGTGTGACACACTCATGTCTAGCCATTCTCAACCCTATGATAATATATCTCATGGTGAAAGCCTTAGATTCACAAGAATCATGGGTGTTCACTTTGATTTTAACAAAACACTACCATTCAACATCAAAACATAGATTTTTCACCATAAACTCTTTGGATTATTAAAGAACAAGATATGGGAAGTAATATTACTTAAATGGAAGATGGATGTTTGAATGAAAAATGAAGAAAGAGGGGGGGTGGGGGGCTTCGGCCGAGAGTGAAGGCCGAGAGAAAGAGAGGGTCGAGAGAGGGAGAGGGAGATTAGAGGTGAGGGTGGAGTGGAGTGAAGTGAGTATGATTATGACAACTTGTACTTAATTTTTATGGTTTTAATTTGACTAGAAAGTGAGTGGAAGTGAGAATTGACAAGAGAAACCCTCAAGCAAGCTTGTGTCATTTTGCATGCAAGGATAAGGTAGTAATTTGGCTAGTAAAGTAGTAGTTAGTGGGGTTGGAATTTCCAAGTTTACCCTTAACTTGTGTTTGGGAGCAAAATGCATTCATGGGCAACTAAGTAAATTGCAAATTAAAAATCAACTAATTTATATAAAACAATTGCTATAAAAATAAATACACTTCCATAAATCACAAAATAAATATTATAAAATAGCTTATGATCTTAGAAATTTCATGATATAAAATTTGAAAATTTGTTGTTAAGAGATTTTAAAAATCGATTTTTCATATAGAATGAAATACTTTTGATTACATTTAAAAATACTAAATAATAAGATTTTCCTTTCAAATTTTTTTTATATAAACTAATACATTAAACACTTAATTATAGGCACTCAATATATAGATCATCCACATTTATAATTCAACATAATTTAAATCTCAATTATAAACACACAATTATATATAGATAAGTTTTATAAATACCGGTCATAACATGGGCACTTCCTTAGCATCTCCTTATATCGATCCCAAGCCTCACACAGAGATTCTCCAGTTTGTTGAGCATTCTTGGTTGCAACAGTCTTCGCCATAGGGAAGAATTTAGTGGGAAACTTTTGAGCCAGATCCTCCCATGCGGTGATAGACCCTAGTGGTAGAGAATGTAACCAACACTTTACTTTATCCCTTAGAGAGAATGGGAAGAGTCGCAGCTTTATGGCATCTTCAGTCACACCATTGAACTTGAAAGTGTCGCAGATCTCGATGAAATCCCTGATGTGCATGTTGGGTTATTCTGTAGGAGAACCCCTAAACTGAACTGAGTTCTGTATCATCTGAATCGTGCTTGACTTGATCTCAAAAGCGTTAGCCGAAATGGCTGGTCTGATGATGCTTGACTGAATATCATTGATCTTAGGCTGAGAATATTCCATCAAAGCCTTAGGAATTTCTGCTTGATCTTCCATCACTACTAAAGCTGGTTCCTCGACTTTCTCTTCTTATTCTACCTTCTCTTCGTCCTCAAAAACTTCCCTTTGAACCACTACAACTTCTTCCTCGGCGTTATCTAGAGTTCTCTTATGAGACCGCGAACGCGTATGCTTACACACTTGCTAGAGTACCTGAAATAAGACAAGGAAACAGATAAGTAACAATGTCCTAGTCAATGAACTTTAACGACCACTGATGACAAACATAAACTAAAAATTAACACCGAGTCCCCGGCAGCAGCGCCAAAAACTTGTTAATCGCTAAACACGCGCTAAAATTCATGCAAGTATACGTGTTCACAAGTAGTATAAGATATAAATCAGATTCTTTCCCACAGAGGCTGATTTAGGTTAACTTTGTAATTTATGCACTTATGCTACAATGATATGGCTATTATTCAATGCTAAGACGAATAACAAATTGAGGTTGTTTTATAAATAAGAATTAAACTAACAATTATAATTAAGAGAATAAGACTGGTTGAATTAATATATATGACAAATATGGGATTTTAACTTCATTAAATACTCCATTCAATAGTATTTTTGTAACGCCCCCAAATCCGGGGTCAAAGGATTTGGTCGTCACTATAAAACTTCAATCCAAATTAACCTGTTTAATCAATAATTAAATGCCAGCGGAAGATATTTATCATAAATGACCCCAAACTAATCCAAGATCTTTTAAGGTTACAGTTCTAGAAACAAGAATTCCAAATTTCATCAATAAATTTTTCACTTTCTTTTAAAACTCTTTTCAATAAATTCCAACTCAAAACTAAACCCACTAGTATAACTTCTAAATGAAGTATACTAGGCCCAAATAAAATACACAACTATAATATAATATAATATAAACAACTTTACACAATAAAACTTACACTAGTTTGTAAACCCTGGACCAACCACCTTCCAAAAGCTTCTTCTTTGCTTCCTCGAATTACGCAGCTAAACAACGCAAGCTAATCCTCATTGGAGGTTAGATTTAAAAATAGGCAAGTATGAGCGGAATAAATACTCAGCAAGATCATTATAGTAAATATAGGGTCGTTTTGATATAAACCCGACATCTGCAATAGCGCAGATCATTTTAAAAACATAATTGCTGAAACAGAAAAATTTAGTTGAGGAATCCCATAATTGATTCCTTAATTGTATTCAAAAGCACCTTTGATAATTTTGAGCGAAATGCTTCAGCAATACTTTGAATCTTGTCGAGAATAAAACTCGTAAAATAGTGTTTACGGAAATATCGTAAACCACAATAACATGAAACAATGATTATGGATTGAATAATAAACTTTACTCAAAACCGAACTCTTGAAATTAATACTTATTTTGCTGTCATATCAAAATAGATATCAATACAAACCTTGATGCTCACAACACCCATACTGAAGTCAACATCAATCATCTATACTAATACCACCTTTGATATTAAACAATGTTAGGTCACACACATACTGTAGAAGAGGGTTGAATACAGTGTTTATCACAATCAAATCGAATTAAAGAATTCAAGTAATAGAAAAAAGATTTTATTCAACAAAATAAACTCTATTACAATATGGAATTATCCTCTATCAGTGATGAACAAATTATCACGAGAGCTGCTAGGGTTACAATAAATAATAACTTCGATTATGATAACACATATAGTATAAACCCTATGTCTGTGTTTATATACTACACGGTTACATGATAATCGCTAATTGATATTGAATATGATTCTGTATCCTAAAATATATCAATTATATATCATCTTTTCCAAGTCTTCTATCTTCCATAGAAATCTTCTCTATGCATATCTCTTCTTTATTTAGTCTTGATCTTCTTTCCTTTTAATCAGCCTTTCCTTAACTGTTCGACCTCCCGCACTTAAGTTCTAATATCCATCTTCTGATAATTATCTCCTGATAATTGAAGTACTGATATCCTTAAGTTCTGACTTTCAGTGAGTGCTGATTTCAGTAAGTACTGATATTTCCTCTCTGTTAAGATCTGAAAACTAAACATGAAACATATTAGACATGACATCTCAAATATATCTAACAATCTCCCCCAACTTGTAAATTAGCATAATATACAAGTTCAATATATATTTGATGATGTCAAAAACATTAAGTATAAATGCACATGAGAATTTGACTAAGAAACTACAACGTACAGTACTTGTAGCTTTTACCATCCTTAAAGTCTGATATCAGCTTTAGCCTGTATGTTCTTCAGAATTTAGCAGTTGCAGTCCCTAACTTGGCTTCATTATGTGATCTCTTTAGCATCAGGAGTTGTCCTGAGATAATTCTTCAAAAGACATCTCTCAGCATATGCAAGTTCATTCAACATCCACCTTTTGGCTTCTTTTAGCTCAGCTGTATCTTCACTTGTCTGAAAGATAGCAGCTCTGAGATCATTGATCTTTGCCTTTCTTATATCCTCACTAATTCTGATATAATAGGCTTTTTCTGATTCTATGTTGAATTCAACAGCCCTATAACCCAGAAAGGTAGTAACAATCTTTGCAGTGTTAGACTTCATTTCAACAATTTTTCCATTATGAGCCCTGTACTTAGGATAGTATGAGCTGTCAGATTTTATCCTGGAAAGTTTCTTCTGTCTCTCAATATTAGACCTTAAGAATTTGGCAGCATCACCTGTAGACTTGTTCTTTACTTGAAGCAAATATAACACATGTTCCAATTCTTCATAGTACTTCAAGTTAATAACATCCTTCCTAATCTGGAATACCCTCCCATCTGTCATGAAATATAACATAACCTGTTCTTTCAGTGCAGAGTGGTAAATCATTTGTACAGACTCCAATTGATCTAATCTTTCAGGAGTTGTGCCTATTCCTGGTTCAGACAGAGATGTAGGATCTAGAGTTGTGTTGCTTACTCTTCTTTCATCAGCATTTCCCAAACCAGTTTTATCTCTTGCCTCCTTTCCTAGAAGCAATCTACTCTGAAAACCTCTTGATGTACTCTTTAGAGTTTGAGCAGATTGTTTAGCTTGGGTGAATCCTGGTAGAGTAGTTGAAGGTTTAATATGAGAAATATCAGAGGTTATTCCCTTATCTTCTGATGTCAATCTAACTTGAGCTGTGTCAGAGGTTGCTTGCTTCCTTGTAGCATCTGAATTTACTAACTCCTGACTTTCAAAAACTTGAGCTCTGTCAGAGGTTGTTTGAGAATCTTTCTTATTCTTCAAAATTAGATCAGTATCTTCATCAACATCTATTTGTCCATCCATAGTTGGCATGTAAACCCTTACAGGTTCATCAACTTTACCTTTGCCCTTAAACTTTGGATCATACTCCACTTGTGATTTGGCTTTAGATGCCTCAACACTTGTTCTTTATTTAATCACAATGCCTTTAGCCTGTGGAGGTGTTTTTGCTGTTGCAGAAACTTTAGACTTAGATTGTGACTTATCAATTGCAGCTTTCAGTCTAGCTTCTTCTTCAAGCATTTCAAGATCCATCCCTGGATTTTCTTTAAGAAACAGCTTCTTTGAGATCTCTTCATCAAAGAAGCATTTCTGTGATGTAGTAGACTTGCATTTGGACTTAATTACTTTATCCCCCTTTTTGGCATCATCAGGAAGAAGTAGGGAGACAAGCAATTCCACAGAATTTTGAAGTTCATTAAGCTGAACTTGTTGAGCAGCTTGATTTTATAGAATTTGAGAAATTTGAGCTTGCTGCTTGTCTTGAGACTTTTCAATATTTGCTAAACAGTCAAAGTTAAGCTTGAAAAACCTCTGCTTCTCTACTTTGATCTTCTCTGCATCCTCTAGCAATGTATTTCGAATTTTGTCCAGCTGGGTGTGAGTTGCTGAGTGTTGACCTTGAAGGTGCCTTGTACTCAGTGCTGTAACTCTAAGATATTTCTTGAAATCATCATTGGCAAACATCTCACCAGCCTTTGTCAGATGCTCAGAAAGAACGGCTGCATTAGGGACAAATTCAACATTATTCCAGTCTTGGATCCACTCTTGCCCTCTTTTAGTCTCACTCCAAGGAACTGGAGGAGCCCTTTCTACAAACTTCTCGATAAAAACAGCCTTAGAAGCTGGTGGTAGAGGAGCATGTCCAGAAGGACCAGCTGCATCAGCATCTACATTAACATCAGCTTCATCAGAATTTACAGCAGGCAGTGCAGCAGAAGTGGCAGAATCTTCACTATCATCATCTTCTGATAAAATGACTGTATGAGAAGCAATTTGAGATTCATCTCCAAGATCATCAGAATTTAGCACTGGAGTGGCTGGAGGAGTGTGCTGAGAAAGTTGTGTAGTTGGTGGAGCTTCTAGATACAAAACCTGAGGCACTTGCAAGTTATGGATGTCAATTTCATCACTTGGCCCCTGGTTATCAGCATGTACTGGAGATACTAGAGGTGTGGGAATATGAGTTGTTTCTGGCTCATGAAGTGGAGTGTAATGAGTTGCATGAAGGTCTGGATCAGCACTTGGAGAATTGTGAGCTTCAACAGGGTCTTGTGAGATCAGAGATTCCTAACCCCCTTCCTTAGCTGCTGCTTCCATTCCTTTACCAGAATCTGCAGGCCTTTTTGCTAATGTTTTAAAATCTTTTTGCTTTTGAAGAGACTATATGAGCTGCATCATCAGAATTAATTGTTCTAGGCCTTTTCAGGGACCTAGAACTCCCAGTCTCTGTAGCTTTCTGAGAAGAGACTTTCTCAGCTGCAGAAACAACAGGTTCTATAGGTTGAACCTGTGCCTCATCATCTGATTCATCTCTCAAGATGATCCTCCTTCTTTTCTGCTGTGAAACTTTCTTAGATCTTGATGCTGTTGCTCTAGCAGAAGAAGGCTGCACTGGATGTGCTGAAGGTTGAGATGACTGTGATGGTTTGAAATATGTCCTGATTGAGGGTTGAGCAGGTTGAGGTTGAGAAGTTTGAGGTATTTGTGTAGATGTGGTATGTTCTGATGGCTGTTATAGTGGCTGGGATGTGTTGGTGGGTTGAACATCAGGGTAAACAGATGTGTAGGTTTGAGGATCAGCATTTACCAGTATCTATTTCACTAAACGAGGTATCTGTAAGGGTCTAACCACTTGTTTCTTTGTGTCAGCATTTAGCAAGTCATTAAAAGCCTTTTTTGCAATCTTAAAGGGTTGAATTAAATCAGTGGTAGGTTGGGGCTCATCAGCACAACAAAAAGAATATATAAGCTGACAGAATCTAGCAAAGTATACTAAATTCCTATCCTCTGTCATCCTATCCCCTATGAAACCTAACACAGCACTTGCAAAATCAAAGTGAGTTTGATGAATAAGAGCATACCTAATTTGTTGACTCATGATTGGAATGGCATCAAAGTTGGAGCACTTATTGGCGAATGCCTTAGTGATACAATCGAAGAAAAAACTCCATTCCTTCCTGATATTTGTTCTTTTCAAATATCCAAGCTTTCCCAAACTTGTCTCATATCCCAAACTGGCCATGAGCTGTTGTAGAACAGTGTAACACCCCCAAATCCGGGGTCGGGGATCCGGGTTGTCACGAGTTCCATTTCCCTTAATAACACTTAATCTTAATAAATAATCAACTACTGCGTACTGACCCCACAATATACACACACACACCACAAGTTATAGTCTCAGAGATGAATGCCAAAAATAACACAAGTCAGTTCATTCCACAATTATAAGTCGTTATACCTCGAAAGGGTTTCTGAATAAATTTACATTTCCTTGCCATTATTACAATTCATATAGATACATAAGTCTGGAACACCAAAAGTTGAAAGCCTAGCCTATTGGTAATTCCTACCTCAGCTACTGCGGCATCAGCGACTCCAGAAAACTACGGAACATTTCCTAACCGCTTGCGAATTGGGAGCTTGGTCCTGTTCATCTTTTCTATCTGTTGTTGTGTGATGAAAGAAGAAAGCAAGGGTGAGCAACAAGCCCACCGAAATAATATGTATAATAATTAACTATATATGAGCATTCACATAGTACTCATGAATGTCTTGGTCAAAAAGAAATGAACCAAGTTTGATATCTTAACGCGACGAAGTCGCAAAATATTCGGTATATATGTACATATACTTTTTAAAATCTTGGAAGTCCTCTTTTATGCATAATATACACAGAGTTCAAGTTTATAACTGTATAAAAATATCGTTGCAAGGTGATCTCATATATCTAACCTTGTCTCAACATTTTTCTGAAAATCTTTGGCATGCATAAGATAATCATTTACTAGATATAAGTTGAAAATATGAAGTTACAAGATACTCCAATATACTTATATCTTTTCCGAATACTACTCGAACTACCACGGTTCAAGCTATAATCAGTTTCAAAAGTTCATCACATAGATGAGACTACAAGATAAGATTTGAATAGATTCAATCTTTGAAATATCATTCAAAAGAAATGAAGTTACGAGATACTTCATTTAAGTCCCGATATATATATACACCCATATATATATATCTCATACATTCCCTGAAAACCTGTGTCATGAAAAGTATGAAAAGAGTTGCAATATCCAATGAATTTGGAAGAAAAGAATTTTGGCATAAACCTGATATCTTGTTGATCAGGCAAAGATACCAATAAGTAACCTTTTCTACTAGTAGATGGACAAATTCCCCACTGGTCATCACCCTGGCCGTAATAGGACCTATGTTGGACTGCCACTCAGCCACTTACGCATTGATGGACTCCCACTGAGCCACTTATACTTTCATGGACGCCCACTGAGCCCATGTTGCTTATGCCGACTCAAATAGATGGACTTACTTCCTGAACGTTGGGCAAGTAATCAAAATGTTTTCTCAAAACAGCAACCTCGTTGCAAATATAAAATACACCACAGAGCCGGATCCCTCAGGTTTTGAGTGAGTATTTAAATCCCCTTTGAAAGGAAGATCTTAAATATAAAAATGAGTTTTGGGATCCTCTCTAACTTTTAAAAATCATTTTAAAGACTCTAAAACATTTTTCAGAATGTTTGGAGTAATGCTGATTTAATGAAATAAATCAGTCCCGATATATTAGAAAATATCTGAATATTATTATTTAAATAATATTCCCATAAGGTAATCTTTATAAAAATAATTTGAAGTAGAAGTTTTAAAACTCATACTTGAAATGAATAATAAATAACCAAAGATATACTTATACGAAAGTACGAACTTTATTTGAATAATCGAAAATAAGTTTGATTATCGAAACATTATTTTTTAATAAAATAAAGAATATTATTTAATAAAATAAGCGGAGTCATAAGTCCTCTAATGAATATCCAAAATAATATTCATTAAATAAAATAAGTGGAGTCATAAGTCCTCGAATGAATATTCAAGATAATATTCATTAAATAAAATAAGCGGAGTCATAAGTCCTCGAATGAATATTCAAGATAATATTCATTAACTAAAATAAAGTTATCGAATAAACCTTATTCGATTATTGGTTTTGAAAACTATTTATATATATATATATATAAATATAAATATATATATATATTATACTCGGGAACATCGATTCCCCGTTTAGAAAAATGTTCACCTTTGGGTCCCCTATACTAAGGGTATACACAACTACTGCTTATCTCTAGCATAGGTATTATGCAACTTATAAGCATTTGAATCAACAATTAGATATCAAGATTACGAAATAGACATGCATATATACCATATCAGCATGCTCTAATATATCGCAAAATTTGCTAATAACAATCATGCACTTATCACAAGATAATGCATATACATATATTTATATCACAACAACAGTATAACTGGTAGAAAACTTGCCTGAGTGACTGGGGGTAGTAAAAGGCCTGGGGCGAGTTTGGTAACCTATAAACAACATATAAGTTGGAATTAATCAAAGTTGCGTAAGAAACTAGACTTTAACCAATTAGACTCTAACGTTCTCTTATGGTCGCTTATACGCTTAATGATTCACTTAAGTCGCTCGAGTACCCTTGGCTCCACCATTTTTAATAAATTAACCATTAATAATTTTAAGGCAATTCTTTCTCGAGTTCTCTACCAACTGTCTAATCCACTTTACATAATTGTTTCATACTCCAATTAGTCATTTAAGGACCTTAACCAAGGTTTCAAAGTAAGGCGAGGGGTAATGGTTCGTTCGTGAAACGCCGTTACTTAAAATGGTCATTTCTCCTAAACCTTACATCGGATTCAAGCGAACCACATATCAAAATGAAGCTCGTAACATGAACTATCTAAAAATGGCAATGGTCAGAATCTAAAAGTGAGTTCACGGGTCCTGAAGTTAAGAACAAAAACAGTCTAAGGTAAATCAGGCATTACGACGGCTATGTTTACGCGATTACCAAAGTTTATACAACTCCAAATCAATCACAAACCAACTTACAACCAAAATCCATCCAATCCTCACTACATCAGTCCATTACTTCATGTTTTATCCAAATCATTCAATCACAACAAAAGCTACTAACCATACTAAGGTTCACTAACTAATAACCAAGATTCAACCATCAAAATCACTACAAACTCAACCAAACTTTAAGAAAACAAGCATAATGCTTCCCATATACTATATCAATCACAACCATTCCTAAATACTCAAAATTAAAGCTAGGGTTTGGATTTTATACCTTCTTGAAGCTTTTTAACACAACACAAGAGCTTTGAATGCCTAAAAGAACCTTGATCCTTGCTTATATAACCTTAAACTTTCATAAAAATTCAAGAAAACTAAAGTTATTTTTTGAAAGTTACTATTCACCATCTTCTTCCTTGAATTATTGGAAGAGAGCCATGGAGAATTGGAAGCTTAAACTCCTAGGATATGCTTATCTAATCATCAAGAAGGTAAGGAAATTACCTTGGATTTGTTTATGGAGTGAAGCTTGAATTTTTCCAATTTTTCTTCTTGAAAAAAAGGAAGGGCCGAGAGCTTGCTTCTTGGAAATGGAAAGTTAATTTCTAATTTTGTGTTATGAATTTTCCTTGGCTTGGTTGATATCTTTTGTTTGTTAATTAATTGTTACCATGGTAAAAAATGTGTGGCTCACAATCAACCAACCAATCCTTCCCACTTTGACATGCTTACATCACCCTACTTATGTCATCCATTTGCCACATGTCTTCTCCTTGTGGTTTGATGACATCATCATCCACTAACCTCTTTGATTAACCCCAAATTACTTGGCTAATGACCGCTTATCTGTTATACGGTTCGCTTAACTTTCGTTCTCGTTTATCGTTTGAGGGATCATACCCGGGATCTTATTACTTGGGTTCCCCTAAACCTTTCTCAATATTTTATATTCCTTTTATGATCCTCTCTTATAATCCTTGAATTTAAATCCTTTTAATCATGTTACCTTATACTCAATTCTTTCGGTATCTGGTGGATTTTCGGGAAAAATCAAAGTGTTCGAATTTGGATTCTGACGATCTTTACATACACTTATTTACTTTATGGAATACTAATACAATCTTAGAATTCCATAACAGTACTCCTATATAGTGTGGTCTGATAATTTTCCTTAATCAGCATCATCAGCAAAAGTTACTATTCATCAGGGTTTCAAAAATTGGGGTTATTACAGTCTCCCCTCCTTAAAAGGATTCCGTCTCGGAATCAGATAGAAAATGAATAGGGATACTCTCTTAGCATTGCACTTTCTAACTATCCAGTAAATTTTCCCACATTGTGGTTCTACCACCAAACTTTGACTAGTTTGGTAACCCTTCTCATAAGCACTTGTTCCTTTTCGATCTATAACCTTTCCTGGTTGCATGTCTATGCGCTCATATGCCCCTATTTGTCTGGCATCCGGATTACACTTCCTTAAAATTGATACGTGGAACACGTTATGAACTTGCTATATGTTCGGGGGTAGGGCTAGCTCATATGCTAACTTCCCAATACATCTTAATATATCCAAGGGTCCAACAATTCGTGGGCTTAGCTTTCCTTTCTTTCCAAACCTAATCCATCCTTTCTAAGGGAATACCTATAACAGCACTAGGTCCCCTACTTCCTATTCTTTGTCATTTCGTGTCAATTCAACATACTTCTTATGTCCATCTTGGGCTACTACCAGCCATCCTCTTATAAGATCTATTATATCCCTGGTCCCTTGGACTACTGCGGGTCCGAGCATCTTGCGCTCTACAACTTCATCCTAACATAAGGGAGATCGACATTGTCTTCCCTCAAGGATCTCATAAGGTGACATCTCGATAATGACATATGATCTATTGTCGTAAGAAAACTCAATCCGTGTTAAGTGATCATTCCAAATTCTTTCAAGTCTATTGCACAGACTCTCATCATAGCTTCTAACATTATAGCTTTTGCTTCTCAATACTCCTTCTTTTCTTGTTCGTAAGCGTTACTATCTTCCGTACATAATACTATTCTAGATATACCTTTACTCGCTAGAGTTTTATAACCTTTTAATAAATGCGTCAACCTTAGTATCACGAATGTGTTTCCATTCCGAATACCACCATACTTGGTACCACTTCATCTCTAGCTGCCTATATCTTCGAAAGCTTTGTCCTTCGTGTAGAAGTAAAAGAATTTATTGAGAGATCACTATGATCACGAACACTTGTTCTATTGCATAGTTAGTACAGAAGGTGGCCAGCCTTTAGTACTTGACAAGCAATTAAACAACATGTGGTATCCTACTAGGCTTCTATCACACAGATAGATAGTCATTCGGCAATACCTCCCCTTCTGGAAGGGTTGTTCTTCTCAGCACGAACACTTGTTCTATTGCATAGTTAGTACAGAAGGTGGCCAGCCTTTAGTACTTGACAAGCAATTAAACAACATATGGTATCTTACTAGGCTTCTATCACATAGATAGATAGTCATTCGGCAATACCTCCCCTTCTGGAAGGGTTGTTCTTCTCAGCTTATACAAAATGAAAAGGAGAGAAAAGAACGAATTGAAGAGAATTGTATATGAAAAAATACTGCCACAAATATCTGGCTTGGAATCTACCTCTGAACTATAGAGGTTTGTCATAGGAGAACAAAACATATGTGTATATATATCAACATCAAGTATTATAACAACGCAATTCATGTGCCTGAATATTTACTATTCCGTCCATCATCCTATGGACCCATGCTCTCGCTCGAGCTTATAAACAATCACCGTTGAAACTCCCTCGACAGCGAAAATCGAATCTGGGATTTCATTCTAGACATCATCGTTACTAGAATTCTATGCTTGCACTGCAACCTTCCTCGTATAGTAATACGGCTCTCTATTCATAAGAAGGAATAAATATTCAATAGGTAGATAATCGACTTAATTAGTCTATCAATGATAACTTATACATCACCACGACCCGATTAGTGGTACTCAATCTCAACATCCATTCTAATACAACTCTTACAGTTGTAACCGACTCATTACTCGCAGAATCATTGCTGCATTACTATGGTCCATCGCTGACCTACTGTAGTCATTCGTTTTCCTCGGAATCTTAATATCTAATCATACGGAGTCCATATCTGCCGTATCAAAATCTTTTAAGGAGTTAACATAATCACCATTCATGATTCATGAAGAACACTCAAGATCCTGACATACATTCATGATATGAAGCAAATAAAATTGCAGAAGAGTTTCAATCAAAGCAACGATAACAGGTTAATACCATTCTTAATCATATGTCTTTATTAGGAGACATAAAGTTCAAAGGTTCATTTAGACCTTTCGTAACATGGTCCTGGCTTATCTCAAGATATGACCTTATAAGATAGATAGCCCGCTCACGGCGATTACATAAATTAAATCTTTACCAAACTACTATCACGGTTTAGTATCGCCTAATCATCAGAAGGAATGTCAATCTTTCAAACCATAATACAATCTTCACGGATTTAACCATCATCACTGTATTCCTCTAGCATGAGCGCCTATAATTGTCCTCTTACACTTAAAGTGTCGGCCACCTCTTTGGCCTTTCTTGATAGTAAAATTTCCTTATAATCAATGTCATTTTAACCACCTCCAACTAAATTTTCTACCTCATTTCAAATCACTGCTTATGTGAAAATGCTTTTCTTAAGTCCTTGTGATAAAATAAAAAATACCATTTTATTCCATAAGTCATTGCCTTAGTCTTTAAATGTAAACATTATCATGGCTGACTCTCGATCATACTTAGGACGTCTTTTATCTTGGGCCCTTCTTGCTTTAACAATTCTGACCTTCATTGGTTCAATCTAAACTTCTTATGGTTTAACACGTGCCCACCTGGCATTATTATAATTACGCCATATTTCCTTCATCAAAATTTCTATTCTTGAGAACTTTGAACATTACCTTTCTCCTTATAAAACCTCTAAGGTTATCCTTAAATCCTTTATCAGGTACACCCTAGGCACATGGCATATCAAGATACCATTTACTAATACCAGAATCATTGTCTATATACTTCTGAAAAATTTCTCCACTGATCCTTAAAGGTTGTTGTTACCTTAATCCTTTCCAATTCATACTGTCAAAACTCATACAATCCCTATTAAGGGTGAAATGCCAACCTTTATGAATTCCCCTAGGATTCATTTTAAGTTACATATGTTTTATCCTTAATTCCACCTTTAAAAAGGTACATGCATCCTTCCATGGATAAATCAAGTCATATATCCCAGATAAGGGTGTCTTATTCAATCATTCTCACCTCGATAGTATATGCCTAATTTCACAATAACATCTGTATTCAAAATGAGGTCAATCAATATGGCCTTCAAAAGATAACAACGGTTATCCGCTTTTCTTGCCTAATTTGGTAATGATAACAAGGATGTTCCGGAAGATATTGGTCGTGTTCAACGTGAACTTCTTCTTAATAATTCCTCATTTACTTTTGTTGTTTATCTCAACAGTCATCTCAATGTTGGGATATCTTTCATACCTGGCGTCTCCCTTTCTGGGTATCATGCCACCGATCTTACACTTCACATTCTTGAAGGTCACTTCCTTCATCCAATTTTCCTAATTTCTTACCTTCTTGTCACCTCAGTCTATCCGCGTCTCATTATTTATCCTTCGAACTATCTCAAGTTTTCCTCGAATCCTCCCAACTTACAGGGGATAAAATATCTGTATCTCTTATGCCTTCAACTATCAACTTTAACTCATAGTGAATCACCCTCATCCTGACGATTACATACTTTTCTATTTCTATTGCTACGAGTCTTTAGGGTTTCCTCATACCCAACTCCCTTATCATTCCTCAAACTGTATTACCTTTTTATTTCTTCCCACTTCAGCTTCTCTTTATTTTCCTTTCTCTTACAATCATTTCATGAACCCACTAATCATTGACTTCAAACATCACATTGTTCTGGGATTCTTGTCCTCAGAACGAATCCTTACAACTTTTACAACTTAGATTCATAATTCATCATACTCGTCCACCTTTGTTCTGGCTCTAAAGCTTTTACACTATCTCTCTATCTTCCTTAGCCTTCCACCAGCGGGTGGCCTCTCTCTTAGGAAGGTAAGTGACAAAATAGTCTTTTATGCTTCATCAATCATTTAGAATATAAAACCATTCATCGATTTCCTTTAGCCAGGCTCTTGCCTCGATTGGGTCAACTTGTTCCTTGGAACACTGAGAGCTTAGCGACTTAAAGGTCTTGAAAGAATTTCTCACTACATTGTTTCCTCAGGGTGGTGTTTGGGGGGTTTAAAATCCTAAGTTCTGTTTAGACAGGTCCATGAAATTTCGTATAGGAGTACCGTCTTGGTGCTCCCTTCCTTGCTTGACTTATGTTTTCTCAGTCTAAAATATTTCTTCCTACTCCCCATAATCGGGGTCATCCTATATTTAAAATCCTCATTTTCCACTTCATTATGTTCCGGGTCCCTTATATCTTAATTGCGACCTCCCTGATTATCACATTCAGGGTTTGCCCCAAATCTTACTCTTCGTGGGGGCATAATGCTTTTAGAGAATTTTTTTTTTGAGAATCTCTTGATATTTGTCTTACTTGCTTTGCTTAAGTCTTTCCCTTGTTCAGTCCTTACATGATCGTAAATTATGAATTCTCAAGTTCTATAAACTTCATGACACTCTTAAGTG
This sequence comes from Apium graveolens, assembly GCF_009905375.1. Classification (NCBI taxonomy): domain Eukaryota; kingdom Viridiplantae; phylum Streptophyta; class Magnoliopsida; order Apiales; family Apiaceae; genus Apium; species Apium graveolens. The sequence goes on from NC_133653.1 coordinate 145,483,477, forward strand.
TTAATAGTGGAATTAACAATATGAACTTATCACAAACAAACTGATCTGAACTAAAAAGAATGAATATATACATAACCATTTGTTCGAGGGTACAACAACTGAATACATGAAAGAGAATTACATCATTTGGCCTGATCGCTTCTATCCCAAAAGTACTACTGCAGATAATCATCTAGTCATTAAAAACTAATCATTCATAACTTAGGCTAATCCTCCAAAAGTGGTACTGCATATAATTCTTGTCTGAATGCTCAGACTCTGCACACTATTATGGATCAAGAAACGCGGGCATGCACGACATCCCTAACCTGCTCCATTAAAGCGGTGATGAGGTCTAAGATAGTCGCAAGTAGAGCTGGATCAATCTGACCCTCAAGTTGGCCTCTAGCTGTAATTCGGGTGGTAGCCTCAATCCTTTCCATGCTATAAGCTAATCCTGCCGGAAGTATCCCGCCCTCAATCCTCGATGCAGTAAGTCGATCCAACAGATCACTCCTAACATTACGGGCCTCAGACAGGCCACCCAAAGTCATATGATAATCGGTGATAAGAGAAGCCTGAGTGGTAGCATCTAGCAGTCCATGGGGTGCAGGTGGTGCAGACCTAGGAGATCCAAATGGATAACCAGCCACGGTATCAGGTGATAATGGTGCAGGAGATAAATGTGGCATTTCCTCAGTAGGTGATGGGCTCTGTATAGGGGAGGGAACAGGAATTGGTGGAACCTCATGGATGTCTACAGGAACCTCTGGAAGAGGGTCTGATACTGGTATAATTGGTGCCGTGAAAGGCCCCACTCCTTCTGCCCTCATTATCCTCTGTGCCCTTGGTAACTCTTCATCCTCTAGTGCAACCCTCGCGGCCATTCTAGCTCTGGTAGTCGCCCTGACTATGGTCATCAATTCCTCAGCGGTCCTCTCTTTATTCTCGTCAGGACCCTCCACGAGATCCTCCTCAGCAGAAATCACTTCTGGGATAACATCCTCAACTGCAATATTCCCAATATGAATCTCATCCGGTCCCTCGTTAGGGTACTCTATCGGATTCACAATTTGATCTCCAACATGTAATAAAACATCCTCATGCTGATGCTCCTGAACCTCAGGGTTCGGTGCCCCGCTGCCCTATATAATTACGAACTATGTTACTATCATGATATTTATAAAGGTTCCCATAAGGGTTTTAACTGTCAGTACTACGTTAGGTAGTCCGACTATGAACTAGGCAAGAGTTCTTATTATCTTAGCGAACTTATAATTTTAACGTCACATCATCTCTGAGGTTTATAACGCTCAGCTCTGATACCATTTCTGTAACATCCCCAAATCCGGGGTCGGGGATCCGGGTTGTTACGAGTTCCATTTTCTTTAATAACACTTAATCTTAATAAACAATCAACTACTGCGTACTGTGACCCCATAATATACACACACACACCACAAGTTATAGTCTCAAAGATGAATGCCAAAAATAACACAAGTTAGTTCATTCCACAATTATAAGTCGTTATACCTCGAAAGGGTTTCTGAATAAATTTACATTTCCTTGCCATTATTACAATTCATATAGATACATAAGTCTGGAACACCAAAAGTTGAAAGCCTAGCCTATTGGTAATTCCTACCTCAGCTACTGTGGCATCAATGCCTCCAGAAAACTGCGGAACGTTTCCTAACCGCTTGCGAATTGGGAGCTTGGTCCTGTTCATCTTTTCTATTCGTTCTTGTGTGATGAAAGAAGAAAGCAAGGGTGAGAAACAAGCCCACCGAAATAATATGTATAATAATTAACAATATATGAGCATTCTCATAGTACTCATGAAAGTCTTGGTAAAAAAGAAATGAACCAATTTTGATATCTTAACGCGACCAAGTCGCAAAATATTCAGTATATATGTACATATACTTTTCAAAATATTGGACGTCCTCTTCCATGCATAATATACACATAGTTCAAGTTTATAACTGTATAAAAATATCGTTGCAAGGTGATCTCATATATCTAACCTTGTCTCAATGTTTTTCTGAAAATCTTTGGCATGCATAAGATAATCATTTACTAGATATAAGTTGAAAAGATGAAGTTCCAAGATACTCCAATATACTTATATATTTTCCGAATACTACTCGAACTACCACCGTTCAAGCTATAATCAGTTTCAAAAGTTCATCACATAGATGAGACTACAAGATAAGATTTGAATAGATTCAATCTTTGAAATATCATTCAAAAGAAATGAAGTTACGAGATACTTCATTTAAGTCCTGATATATATATACACCCATATATATATATATCTCTCATACATTCCCTGAAAACCTCTGTCATGAAAAGTATGAACAGAGTTACAATATCCAATGAATTTGGAAGAAAAGAATTTTGGCATAAACCTGATATCTTGTTAATCAGGTAAAGATACCAATAAGTAACCTTTTCTACTAGTAGATGGACGAATTCCCCACCGGTCATCACCCTGGCCGCATTAGGACCTATGCTGGACTGCCACTCAGCCACTTACGCATTGATGGACTCCCACTGAGCCACTAACACTTTCATGGACGCCCACTGAGCCCATGTTGCTTATGCCGACTCAAATAGATGGACTTACTTCCTGAACGTTGGGCAAGTAATCAAAATGTTTTCTCAAAACAGCAACCTCGTTGCGAATATAAAATACACCACAGAGCCGGATCCCTCAGGTTTTGAGCGAGTATTTAAATCCCCTTTGAAAGGAAGATCTTAAATATAAAAATAAGTTTTGGGGTCCGCTCTAAATTTTAAAAATCATTTTGAAGACTCTAAAACATTTTTAAGAATGTATGGAGTAATGCTGATTTAATGAAATAAATCAGTCCCGATATATTAGAAAATATCTGAATATTATTATTTAAATAATATTCCCATAAGGATAATCTTTATAAAAATTATTTGAAGTAGAATTTTTAAAACTCATACTTGAAATGAATAATAAATAACCTAAGATATACTTATACGATAGTACGATCTTTATTTGAATAATCGAAAATAAGTTTGATTATCGAAACATTATTCTTTAATAAAATAAAGAATATTATTTAATAAAATAAGTGGAGTCATAAGTCCTCGAATGAATATCCAAAATAATATTCATTAAATAAAATAAGCGGAGTCATAAGTCCTCGAATGAATATTCAAGATAATAATCATTAAATAAAATAAGCGGAGTCATAAGTCCTCGAATGAATATTCAAGATAATATTCATTAACTAAAATAAAGTTATCGAATAAACTTTATTCGATTAATGGTTTTGAAAACTATTTATATATATATATTTATATGCTCGGGAACATCGATTCCCGGTTTAGAAAAATGTTCACCTTTGGGTCCCCTATACTAAGGGTATACACAACTACTGCTTATCTCTAGCATAGGTATTATGCAACTTATAAGCATTTGAATCAACAATCAGATATCAAGATTACGAAACAGACATGCATATATACCATATCAGCATGCTCCAATATATCGTAAAATTTTCTAATAACAATCATGCACTTATCACAAGATAATGCATATACATATATTTACATCACAACAACAGTATAACTGATAGAAAACTTGCATGAGCGACTGGGGGTAGTAAAAGGCCTGGGGAAAGTCTGGTAACCTATAAACAACATATAAGTTGGAATTAACCAAAGTTGCTTAAGAAACTAGACTTTAACCAATTAGACTCTAACTTTCTCTTATGGTCGCTTATACGCTTAACGATTCACTTAAGTCGCTCGAGTACCCTTGGCTCCACCATTTTTAATAAATTAACCATTAATAATTTTAAGGCGATTCTTTCACGAGTTCTCTACCAACTGCCTAACCCACTTTACATAATTGTTTCATACTCTTTGTCATTTAAGGGCCTTAACCAAGATTTCAAAGTAAGGCGAGGGGTAATGGTTCGTTTGTGAAACGCCGTTACTTAAAACGGTCGTTTCTCCTAAACCGTACATCGGATTCAAGCGAACCACATATCAAAACGAAGCTCGTAACATGAAATATCTAAAAATGGTAATGATCAGAATCTAACGTTGAGTTCACGGGTCCTGAAGTTAAGAACAAAAACAGTCTAAGGTAAATCGGGCATTACGGCGGCTATATTTACGCGATTACCAAAGTTTATACAACTCCAAATCAATCACAAACCAACTTACAACCAACATTACAACCAAAATCCATCCAATCCTCACTACATCAGTCCATTACTTCATGTTTTATCCAACGCATTCAATCACAACAAAAGCTACTAACCATACTAAGGTTCATTAACTAATAACCAAGTTTCAACCATCAAAATCACTACAAACTCAACCAAACTTTAAGCAAACAAGCATAATGCTTCCCATATACTATATCAATCACAACCATTCCTAAATACTCAAAAGTAAAGCTAGGGTTTGGAGTTTTTACCTTCTTAAAGCTTCTTAACACAACACAAGAGCTTTGAATGCCTAAAAGAACCTTGATCTTTGCTTATATAACCTTAAACTTTCATAAAAATTCAAGAAATCTAAAGTTATTTTTTGAAAGTTACTATTCACCATCTTCTTCCTTGAATTATTGGAAGAGAGTCATGAAGAATTGGAAGCTTAAACTCCTAGGATATGCTTATTTAATCATCAAGAAGCTAAGGAAATTACCTTGGATTTATTTATGGAGTCAAGCTTGAATATTTGCAATTTTTCTTCTTGAAAAAGAGGAAGGGCCGAGAGCTTGCTTCTTGGAAATGGAAAGTCAATTTCTAATTTTGTGTTATGAATTTTCCTTGGCTTGGTTGATATCTTTTGTTTGTTAATTAATTGTTACCATGGTAAAAAATGTGTTGCTCACAATCAACCAACCAATCTTTCCCACTTTGTCATGCTTACATCACCCTACTTATGTCATCCATTTGCCACATGTCTTCTCCTTATGGTGTGATGACATCATCATCCACTAACCTCTTTGATTAACCCCTAATTACTTGGCTAATGACCGCTTATCTGTTATACGGTTCGCTTAACTTTCGTTCTCGTTTATCGTTTGAGGGATCATACCCGGGATCTTATTACTTGGGTTCCCCTAAACCTTTCTCAATATTTTATATTCCTTTTATGATCCTCTCTTATAATCCTTGAATTTAAATCCTTTTAATCATGTTACCTTATACTCAATTCTTTCGGTATCTGGTGGATTTTCGGGAAAAATCAAAGTGTTCGAATTTGGATTCTGACGATCTTTACATACACTTATTTACTTTATGGAATACTAATACGATCTTAGAATTTCCATAACAATTCTCCTATATAGTGTGGTCTGATAATTTTCCTTAATCAGCATCATCAGCAAAAGTTACTATTCATCAGGGTTTCAAAAATTCCAAAAATTGGGGTTATAACAAACAAGGTCCTCCACTGTTGAGAATATACAGCCTTCTGGTAAGTGAAGATCTTTACGAACGGCTCCAGGAATGACAACATGCTCAACATCATTTACTTCAAATACGATGCTTGGAGTACCAGTAGCACCACCATCATCAAAAATCCCAGTTCGCCAAAACGTCAGTACTTGTTGGCTTGAAATGGTTTGAGGTTGGGTCAAAGCATACCCAATCTCACTATTTGCTAAGAAATCTTGCAAAAAGTGCAAATCTGATGGAGCTTCAGCCTTGTTCAAGGTTGCAGCATAGTTATTTGGTACAAACTTGGCTCCATCAACAATTAAATCCTTGGGCGCCTTCAGAAATAAGTGAAAAATTTGAGTGTCTGAAAGGTGTTCGAGAAAATGCCTGTGTGATAAATCGTCAGAAAATAGTGAGAGTATAAGAGTAAAAGGAGAGTAGTAGAGTATAAAAGTGAATAAATGAGTTTACAATCTTTTCTCTCTTTTACGTATACATGGTAAAAGATAACCGTTGAGATGAATATGAAAGGTCTGTGGCAGTAAGATAGAGTAGTGAGCCAATCATACCTCTATAATCAGTAATATCTACTGATGTACCACTATCCTTATCCAATTTTGTTGCAGTGGCCATGAGAGTGGATGCATATGAACAATCTTGCATTCCAAATTTCTTCAGCAAATTTCTGGTGTACTTGGATTGACAAATAAAAGTGCCTTCTTCATTCTGCTTGACTTGAAGGCCCAGAAAATAGCTAAGTTCCCCCATCATACTCATTTGATATCTTGACTGCATCAGCTTGGCAAACTTTTTACAAAGTCTGTCATTTGTCGAACAAAAAATGATATCATCAACATATATCTGCACCAAAAGTAAGTCCTTTCCATGGTTGAGATAAAACAATGTTTTGTCAATAGTCCCTCTGTTAAATCCACTTTCCAGTAGAAACTGAGCTAGTGTCTCATACCATGCTCTTGGAGCTTGCTTAAGGCCATAAAGTGCTTTGTCTAGTCTGTAGACATGATTAGGAAATTTTGAATCTACAAAACCTGGAGGTTGTTCAACATATACTTCCTCTACCAATTCTCCATTGAGAAAAACACTTTTCACATCCATTTGAAAGACTGTAAACTTTTTTTGAGCAGCATAAGCCAAAAATATCCTTATGGCTTCCAATCTAGCAACTGGTGCAAATGTTTCATCATAATCAATTCCCTCCTGTTGAGAATATCCTTTTTCAACTAGCCTTGCTTTATTTCTTGTAATTATGCCATCACTATCAGTTTTGTTTCTGAACACCCACTTTGTACCAACAACAGATCTGTTCTTTGGTCTTGGCACTAGGGTCCAGACTTTGTTTCTTTCAAATTCATTTAACTCTTCCTGCATTGCTTGCACCCAATCAGCATCGTGAAGAGATTCTTCCACTTTCTTTGGTTCAGTCTGAGAGAGAAAAGAGTGATAAAGACATTCATTTGATGTAGCTGTTCTAGTTCTGACACCTGCATCAGGATTTCCAATAATTAAGTCAGGTGTATGTGCTTTAGTCCACTTCCTTGCAGATGGAAGATTTTCTCTAGAACTGGATGCTCCCCATGATCCATGCTATCTTCATCAACATTTTCTGATTCTCCCCCTGAAATTATGCTCTCTGAGTTGGATCCTTCAGAATTTGAGTTTCCAGAAATATCAGCACTTGAGTTTCCAGAATTATCAGAACTTGGCCCATCAGAACTTGATGAATCAGAACTTGAAGAGCCTGTTGTAGGTTCTGATGCTTCTTGAAATGTGGTTGTATCTTCAGTATTCTCCCCCTGCACAGGTGCATCTTCCTTTGGCGTAGTCACCACAGTTTCAATAACATCAGAGTTTAATCTATCAGAGTTTGCAGTATCAGGATTTAGACTGTCAGGATTTACAGTATCAGAATTTAAAACTTCATTCTCAAATCTCAGCTTATCATGATCATTGAAATCTTCAAGTCCTGTAATTTTCTTATCATCAAAAGAGACATTGATAGATTCCATGACAACCCTTGTTCTTAAATTATAGACTCTGAAGGCTTTTGTGGAAAGTGGATAATAAACAAAAATTCCTTCATCAGCTTTTAGATCGAATTTGGATAGTTGTTCAGGATGAGTCTTAAGAACAAAACACTTGCATCCAAATACATGAAAATACTTCATATTTGGCTTCTTTTTCTTCACCATCTCATATGGTGTTTTTCCATGCTTGTTAATGAGTGTTGCATTCTGAGTAAAACAAGCAGTCTACACAGCTTCAACCCAAAAGTAGGTTGACAACTTTGCTTCATTAAGCATAGTTCGCGCAGCTTCAATATGAGTTATATTCTTTCTTTCAACAACTCCATTTTGCTGTGGAGTTTTAGGAGCAGAAAATTCCTGCTTTATTCCATGGTCTTTGCAGAACTCTTCCATGATCAAATTCTTGAACTCAGTCCCATTATCACTTCTTATGATCTTCACAGAATCTTTGACCAATTTATCCAGTTGCTTGATATGATCAATCAAAATAGATGTAGTTTCACTTTTTGTGTGCAAGAAATACACCCATGTGTATCTGGTGAACTCATCCACTATGACCATAGCATATTTCTTCTTTGCAATAGACATGACATTCACTAGACCAAATAGATCAAGATGTAGTAGGTGATAAGGCTCAAGAATTGATGATTCAGTCTTGCTCTTGAATGAAGATTTTCTTTGTTTTGCCTTTTGACAGGAGTCACAGAGGCCATCAGGAGCAAATACTGATTTTGGCAAACCTCTGACAAGATCTTTCTTGACTAGTTCATTTATATTGTTGAAATTTAAATGAGAGAGTTTCTTGTGCCAATTCCAGCTTTCTTCAATTGATACTCTACTTAACAGACAGATTACAGAACCATCAGTACTTGTTGAAAGCTTGGCTTCAGAAATGTTACCATGCCTGTATCCTTTCAGAACAACTTTGCCTTTAAATTTGCTTACAACTTCATAGTGTTCTTCAAAGAAATCCACATGATAACCTCTGTCACAAATTTGACTAACACTGAGCAGATTGTGTTTAAGTCCTGAGACCAGAGCTACTTTTTCAATGATGACATCCCCCAGACTGATATTTCCATATCCCAAAGTTTTTCCCATGTTCCCATCTCCATAAGAAACACTTGGGCCAGCTTTCTCCACAAAGTTTGATAGCAGGGCTTTATTTCCAGTCATATGTCCTGAACATCCACTGTCTAGAACTAGGATGTTTTTCCTGTTGCCCTGCAATCACAAAGACCACTAATGATTAGTTTTAAGGACCCAGACTTTCTTGGATCCTTTAGCCTTATTAAATTTGTTAACATTTGCAGCGGATTTAGCATCAGAGTTTATGTTAACATTTTTCTTATCAGCATTTACACTGTCAGACTTTGCATCAAAACTTACACTAGAAGGAATAATGCTAACTTTCTTTAGAGAAGGTTTTTTTGATAATAATCATAGTACAAACTATGATATTCCTTACAAGTATAAATGGAATGCCATAAACTACCACAATGAAAACAAGGATTTTGTGGCCTACATCTAACAGACTGACTCTTAACTCCTGACTTTGAAGGTAAGGAGTTTATGTTCTTATTTTTCCTGCAAAAAGAAGCCAGATGGTTAGAATTTCCACAGTTATGACATGTTTTTCTAGGAGCATTAGGAACAGGCTTATAATTGTTACTTTTATTCATACCTTCCTTTCCATTCCTATTTTTCCTAGGTGTCTTTACCTTATTTACATTCTTAACATCTTTTAGCTTATGTTTAAGCAGCTTCTTCGTCATTAAGCCTATGTTTACTTCAGTTGGCTTACCCTGTTTTGGTTTGTCAGAAGTTAATTTCTCTTTAACTTCTGATTTATCAATATCAGACTTTACAGCTACAAACTTAACAGGATTTACCTTTGGCTTTTGTTTAACAACTATAGGCTCAATCTATACAGTTCCTTTATCATTCTTATCATCTCCATAACCTAAGCCCTCTTTCCAGTTTCCACTATTTAACAAATTCTGAGTTGTTCTGCCAGAGTTAGTCCAAGTCCTGATAATCTCTTTTTCTTTTTCTAACTCAGTTTTTAGAGATTCATTTATTTTAAGTATTTCATCCCTAACATAAAAGGCATCATCTCTATCTTTCTGAGTTTGATGGAACATAACTAACTCTTTTTCTAAATAATCATTCCTCTTCTTATAAGCAAGATTTTCAGAAGTTAATCTTTCACATGTTAAAGTTTGATCTCTATAACTAATGAACATGGTTTTAAGATATCTTCTCAACTCATTAATATCATCAGTATGAAAGGCATAAGTAGTTTGAGGTACCTTTAACTCAGCAATATCAGAACTGCTATCAGCATTTGCCATCAAGGCATAGTTCACCTCACTCTCAGAATCTGAAGTATCTGCCCAGCTTTTCTTCTTTGTGATAAGAGCCTTGCCTTTGTCACTCTTCACTTTCTTGCAATCAGGAGATATGTAGCCTTTCTCACCATAATTGTAGCATTTGACATTTGTGTAATCTCCTCTGTCAGACTTTCCTCCTTTGCCTTCAGATTTTCTGAAACTTTTCTTATCAGAACTTGCACCTTTCATGGAAAGCTTCTTTCCCTTTCTGAATTTCCTGTATGCAATCCTTGTGATTCCTTTCACCATAAGAGTACACAGCTTCATCATCTCTTCATCAGGTGCCATCTCAGGTAAGCTTTCAGTTTCTGAGTCATCATCAGTATCAGAACTTGATGATTCAGTATCAGACTTTGTGATGAGAGCTTTTCCCTTGCCTTTCCTTGAGGTAGCTACTTTAGGGGATTCCTCCTCAGCCTTAAGAGCAACTGTCCATGACTTTCTTCCTTTTTACTTGTTTCTTTGTTCCATCTCAAGTTCATGAGTCTTGAGCATCCCATAAATTTCATCAAGAGTTATTTCTTCAAGATTATAGTTGTCTCTTATAGTGGTGGCCTTCAAATCCCAACATTCAGGATGAGCTAATAGGAATTTAAGATTTGAATCCTCAAGATCATATTCCTTGTCAACTAGTGACAAATCATTCAAGAGTTTGACAAATCTGTCATATAAGCCAGTTAATGACTCATCAGGCTTTGAGTCAAAGTGCTCATACTCTTGAGTGAGTATAGTCTTCCTGTTCTTCTTAATTGAATCAGTTCCCTGGCATCTTGTCTCCAAAGCATCCCATATCTCCTTTGCAGTCTTGCAGTTGATTACCCTATTTTGCATTACATTATCAATGGCACTATGCAGCAAGTGGCGTACCTTAGCATTGTTAGCAATTGATGAGATATCTTCAGCAGTGTAATCACTTTTCTCCTTTGGTACAAACTATGTTGGTTCACCTGCAACTACAACAGAGAGTTTGGTTGGCTTGTGTGGTCCTTCATTGATTCTGTCAAGGTATTCTGGATCAGTAGCTTCCAGAAACATAGACATCCTCACCTTCCATATGGGATATTCAGATGGTTTCAGTATGTGAACTCTAATAGTCTCATATCGACTATGGATTTGAGTCTTTGGAGGTTCTTCAGTTTTGGTGGGCTTGGTTGGAGTTTTTTCTTCTTCAGACATGATTGTTTTCGGATCTTAAATATTTGTGTATTAACAGATCTGCTCTGATACCACTTTTTAGGTCACACACACTGTAGAAGGGGGTTGAATACAGTGTTTATCACAATCAAATCGAATTAAAGAACTCAAGTAACAGAAAATAGATTTTATTCAACAAAATAAAGTCTGTTACAATATGGAACTGTCATCTCTCAGTGATGAACAAATTATCACGAGAGCTGCTAGGGTTACAATAAATAATAACTTCGATTATGATAACACATATAGTATAAACCCTATGTCTGTGTTTATATACTACACAGTTACAAGATAATCGCTAATTGATATTGAATATGATTCTGTATCCTAAAATATATCAATTAGATATCTTCTTTTCCAAGTCTTCTATCTTCCATAGAAATCTTCTCTATGCATATCTCTTCTTTATTTAGTCTTGATCTTCTTTCCTTTCAATTAGCCTTTCCTTAACTGTTCGTCCTCCCACACTTAAGTTCTGATATCCATCTTTTGATAATTATCTCCTGATAATTTAAGTACTGATATCCTTAAGTTCTGACTTCCAATAAGTGCTGATTTCAGTAAGTACTGATATTTCATGTTTGTTAAGATCTGAAAACTAAACATGAAACACATTAGACATGACATCTCAAATATATCTAACAAACAACAACGTAAGTATCAGCATAAATCAGAATCTGAATTTAAAACTGCATTTCACCATTATTCCAAAACAGAAACAGTTGATAAATCACTTATTCTATGAGTATAAAAAACGATATGATAATTTAGATTGGGACCATTCTCTGACGGACGTACTATTACATGCTGATCAGCCTGTGTGATAGCACTCGGTCATGATTCGTTGAAACGTGACCCCAAAAACACGAGTACTCAAACAAAAGGCAATATACCTGCTTGTCGCAAAAATTGTGTCATAATATTCCATATAGCACTTAGAAATAGCCCTCCGCTGGACCGTCAGTCCCGGTCACTTACGCAATTATGATCCAATCTTAAAACCTTTTATTGAAATGGGGTCATAATAATCGACACCCAAAATAATTTTATTCCCCCAATTCTTGGGTAGGAATATTCGCAACCAAATCACTTTTCTCAAAATCCAAAACATTTATAAATCCGATAATTGGATAAGTAAAATCACTTGACTATTCTGAACATAGAATAACATATGAGTATTTGCATAAACAGAATTATTTAATTCAGCGATATGTAAAACATTTATCTATTCAGAACTGAAAATAGGGAAAGCAATACTTGCATAAGAAGATTTAAAATAACTATCACTTGAACAATAAGTGGTGATGAGGATACTTTCCTTTGAGATTTTTTAGCAGTTAGTCACACTCGTAAAGACGCATCTATTCTGACATTCTGTCTCAAAACATCACCGTCTTTATTCTACTAATCCTTTAGCCTGCTGCTCATGCAGTGCTACAACCTCAATATTCCATACTATTCAACTCTAGCCTTTATCCACTTCATCTGGTCTTGATCGCTCGAACGATCCGCATCTATAATTGAAAGATATAGCTTTAATCTTCTAATCGATAATTACTCGTCGAACTGCACGTCAAAATCCTATCGTCTACCCATACGATAGCCCACACATAAATAAAACAGTCAAACACAAGACTCTTGACTCATGTACGCACTTTATTCATATAACATATAAACACGTAACTCACATATCATATAATTCAAATCACATATGATTCGGTTCGTCAAAAGGTTCGACTCGGTACGTTTAAAACTGAAATCGGGTCAAAAATATGATTTATCGATCAAAAATTGACTCAGAATGATTCGTAAAACAAGCGACCTTTCGGAAAAAAAGGATTTGGATCTCGAAAGTATTTTTATTGAAAACGGAATATTTTTCTGAGTCTAGAGGCGTTCGTTTCGTATTTAACGGACGAACGGTTTATTTATTATGAATTTTTGAACATTTTTCGGAATTAAAACGGGTCTCTAAATCATTTTATAATTAAATAATAGGGCTTGAACACCCGAAAATAATTTTATAAGAATTATCGAGCCTAGAAAATAATTTAAAATAATATTTTAAAGCTCGAAACTATTTTTCGGAATTTTTAAATCAAAAATAAATAATTAAATCTAATTAAATAATCAATTAAAATGAATTAATAATTAATTAAATTAATTAATCAATTAATATTTAAATTAATTGATTAATTAAATAATTAATTATCAACTAAAATTAATTAATTAAATAATTTGGATTTATTTTTGAATTAAAAATAAATTTTGAGAATTAAAATAATGATTTTCAAAATAAAAATGAATTTTTAGAAATTAAAAATAGGATTTTTGAATTACTTTTAAAACAGAAATGACAGAAACAGATTTTGTAATTGAGTTTTGAGAAAAAAGGATTGAAACCGGGTCGGGTTTAAAATGGAAACGGGTCGTGAAGAACGAACCGGGTCCTCAAGAATACCCGGCCGGTTTCTGGGAATTGCCCAGATTCCGGCGGTCCTTGCCGGAGTCCGGCGAACTTTACCACCACCAAAACTACATTACATAGCTTCGTTTTTCAGCAGGATGCATCTGGAATCAATACAGGAACTCAATCAATACAAGAGCGTCTATAAACAGTTGCCGGTATCGGGTTTCCGATCAAAATCGGAGAAAATCCGACGACCTTCAAACACTCGTCGGCCAAACTCCGATTCCTATGATTCTTCAACCAAATTCAATGAATTATATCTCAATTTAAAGCTACGGTTACCAGGAATCTACCTATCTTATCAAGATCAATCAAAACTTCAAGAACAAAGTAAAAATTCAAATTAAAAAAACTACTAAAAACCAAAACTCGAGTTTCATCAAATCTTAACCAAAATTAACACATGAATATACTAAATCGACCCTTAGAACTCCAGGAACAATAATCAGCCATCAAAAACATCAAACAACCCTTCCATAACCAAAAACGAAATCGAACAATACACTTGAAAAATCGACTTTAATCAATAATCATTCTTACTTAATAAAATTGGTACCGAAATGACGGGCTCGTTGAGAGGATTATTTTGTTATGTAGAGCGTCAATAGAGGATCAACCAATCTCCTGAAATCATTGAATTTGTGTTCTTGAATAAATTTCACCCCCAAACTTATGATTTTCTAATTATTTTTAATAAAATAAAAATGAAATAAAATAAGTATTTAGGATATAAATATATTCTAAAATTTTATACCCCATAATCAATTAAGGGTGTTTTTATTCCCTAATTAAAATAATTAAGCCCAAAAATAATAATTATGGGGAATAATTTTAAAAGCGATAAAATATAAAATTTGTGTCAAAATTTTCCAAAAATTGCGAATAACGCAAAAATACAAAACTACAGGGTATTTGAAATACAGATAATTCTTTAAAAATAATAATACGAATTTTGTGAGCTTTAACGTGTCGGTGGGGTCCCGGTCCGTTTATTTTTGAAAAACAGAAACAATCCTTAAATTAACAAAAACACCCGAACACGCATAAAATACATTCAAATGGACACAAATGAGATAACATGAATACCTCTATATATATGCAATTACATACGAGTCCCAATTACAGATCGATTCATAAAATTGCAGTTTAAACACGTAACAAGTATCCTATTAGATCATATCGGATCCGAAAATAAATTACTTAGCCACTAAGTAACTATATAACGATACAATTTAATACAAGAATTGGATAATCATCAAAACCGAGCTTTTCATAAAACACCATATACGAAAATAATGTAAAAATATCCAGTCTCTCGAGAATACGGGTTTTGTTGATTTATCGAAATGATTATCGTATCGAAAATCTTGCGCCGGGCCGCGCACGGGTCAAACCGTAATCCGGATCGAAAAAGTCAAAATACGGAAAATGTTCGGAATTACCAGATTAGGTTACAAAAGAGTTTTTAGAAGAGTTTCGGGTTGTAAAAATGTAAAAACGGTTGAAGTAAGACGATTCCCGGCTTTATAAAATAGTTTTGTAATTATACATAAAATAATTATTAACTCTGTAAATTAATATAAAATCATATAACGATTCAAAAATTACCAGGAAAATATCACAATTATCTAAATTTTATTCTGAGCACATAAATATTAAAATACTCAAATGATATCACATATAAACACCCAAACATCAATTCCAATTATCAACCAATTCGCTAAAATTCACATAAGTCACATAAACAATTCCAAATAATAATAATAATATTTAAAAATATGGGATATTACAATTTTTATTCTTAAACTTAGCATATAATGGTGATGACAATAATCAGATAACACGGAACTGATAAACGCCAACTTTCGTTGCACGAATATCATACTACCAGACATCCACAAAATAGATAGAAGCTGAATAGACACCAATTATATTGAGACCCTATATGTCTATAGAATTTGACAACATAATGGTTTAACAAAAAAGTTATCTATCTTGATTACATAGGGAAAGTAAGATGGTTAAAATTACCTACGAATCATGCATATCAATAATACATGAACCTATGCTAACATGGCAAGTTCTAAACCCTTAAATTCATTTTCGCTTCATTAAGAATTAACAAGCTATCTTATAAGTTTGCGACGCTCATAAGACGAATAAGAACAACCAATACTAGGTTATCATACAATCTCCACACACTAAGGTATCGAAACAAATCAACTAAAAAAATCCATAATTAAATCCACTAGAACCCCACGATAACAATTAGCCCATAATCGGACTCATCATCAACGTGGGTTCCGATGAAATCATGGTATAATAAACGTAGTCTTTATAAACGAATAATAAACAAAGTATAACACAAGTGTATAGGTTCAAGAATAAGAAAACTAGCAACCAACGTTACAACTTAAACAAAGAATCACAAGTTAAAACTAGGTCTTCTTCTCCTTGGTTGAATTGTGCTAAAACGGTCTTCTTTACTCCTTCTCCTTGTGCTCTGATGTGTCTCTCCTGAAAAACGAGCTTAGATATGTATATATAGCAGCCCCATGCAGAGTAGAAGTCTTCTGGATCAAAATCATAGTAGAAATAGGATTCTTCAAATTCGACCTGGCACGGCCGCACGCTTGACCAGCGCGGGCGCGCTGAGTTTCGGGACTTTAGGCGCGGGCGCGCGCAATCACAGCGCGGGCGCGCTGACTCCCTGGATCAACTTCTGATTTCTTCATTTTCTTGCTGATTTGAGCCGGCTTCCCAAGAGCTTTTATTCCAACACCACCTTAACACCAAATTAGCACCAAAATAATGCTAATTCACATGATTACCTAGATAATGCCTGAAAATGCAAAAACACTAGAAAACACATTAAATACCAACTTGAGTATATTTAAACCAATTCAAAGCTTTACGGAGCGTAATAAAGTGTCATAAATGCCATTCAACAGTTCTAGCGGATTTATTTATGTATTTCTTTAGTTGATTTGTTTCGATGCCTTAGTGTATGGTGTTTGTATGATAACTTAGTATTGGTTGTGCTTATTCATTTTATTAGCGTCGCGAACTTATAAGATAGCGTGTTAATTCTTAATGAAGTGACAGTGAATTTAAGGATTTAGAACTTTCCATGCTAGCATAGGTTCATATGTTATTGTTATGCATGATTCGTAGGTAATTTTAACCATCTTACTTGCCTTATGTAATCACAATAGATAACTTGTACATTAAACCGTTATGTTGTCAAATTCTATAGACATATAGGGTCTCAATATAATTGGTGTCTATTCAGCTTCTATCTCTTTTATGGATGTCTGGTAGTATGGTATTCGTACAATGAAAGTTGGCGATTATGAGTTTCGTGTTATCTGATTAGTGTCATCACCATTACATGCTAAGGTTAAGAATGAAAAGGCTATTGAATGAAGTACTTAATGAAGTTAGAATCCCATATTTGTGTCATATATTATTCAACTCTCTTAATCTCTTTAGTTAATGTTCTCTAGTATAATTCTCAATAGTTAATCGTAGTATAATCAAAACCTAAATTGTTATTCCTCTTAGCAGTGAATAATAGCCATATCATTGTTGCATAAGTGCATAAATCACATAGTTAATTTAACCAGTCTTTGTGGGAACGAACTAGAAATAATTCAATATAACTTGAGATCGCGTATACTTGCGTGTATTATTAGCGTGTGCTTAGAGACTAACAGTAACAATGCACTATAAAGTAAAGTAAGGAAGATATGACAAATCCATCCCCTCCAGCAGTATTATCTCCCAATTCTAGCACTTTAACGAAGACTAATGCATTATCGGATTTGACTTACCTGGACCATAGCCACACTCAGCAGCCCTAAACCTAATTTCATAAAAAGGCTTCTGACTAGATTTTACCAAATAGAAGAGATCGTGGAATAACTTCAGGGTTGGATGATACCTGGTCTATTATAACAAGCAAGAAACCAGGTTATGGACTTGATGATGTTGGGAGTAATCTGCATTGGAGAGATCTTATAAACATGTTTACAAAGATGCTTCACAAATATATGGCAGTGAGGATTCCATCCTGACCTAAGATGCTCCATCCAAACCAGGACAAAACCATCACCGGGCCTATGATAAATCCGTTCATGGGGAGCCTGCCATCTCCATTCTATATCCGGCATCAACTGGATCGCAGCCTGAACAACCTTATCCATCTCAGCCGGGTCAGCCTTAACAAAGGAATCCTTCAAGGCATAATGATCCTTGCTTATGGTCATGCTGGAGAAATCCCTCTCAAGCTCCGCTTCATTATACACCCCAGGATGACCATCTGGCTACTTCGCATATTTAATTCGCATATAATAGATGGAATTGTGGATATCCCAGGTCTTTGTCACAAAATGATACTCTACATCAATCTAATGTCCCTCTGGGGTAAAAGGGACGGATCGATCCGGAAGCTCCTTTACCCGGAGCCTACTAATAACTTTGTTGGAAGTGGCAGCCGATTTACCCATATCTACCCGGGACTGATTTCTCTTCGATAAATCTGGATCACTCTATTGGCTTGACGAACCCTGGTAACACAACAAGTATCTTGTGGTAAAAACCTTGGTCCGGACCATATATCTATCATGAACAATGTGAGTTAGTCTGGATTCTTACAAGTTTTATATTTTTATTAGGTGGTCCGAACCCGACACGTTATGTTAGTTCTCTCATAACCTGTCAATCCGTACCGACAATTCAAGTCCAACCCATCTATACATCGCTAGTCCGAACTAGCATTATCCCAAATATGCTATTTCTACTTATCATAAGAAAAAGTCAAGGCATATAAACAGTCACCCATAGTCGGGTGTACCCCTCAAACCCGGGTTTAACCAAAAACCTTATCCCAGAAAAATAGTAAACACAAAATCATACATCAAGACAAACTACAAATCATACCCGGGTACAACCCTCCAACCCGGGTAAAACAAAAAACCCTAGCCCACAAACAGCTACCAACATGAATCAAAAACCAAAATACAACATTTTGGCATATACTTACACTTATTTTCACTATGAAATCCAATAACATAACCAAAAAACCTAGATTTCTCGAACAAAAATCAAGCAAAACAAATATAAACTCGAAACCAAAATCTAATAAAAAACCCACTTTCATCAAAAAACCAAAACAAAACACAACACAAATATTTCGCAAGAAACAACACACCAAAATCTATATCCACTCATCAAACTCGCGAATGAAAAAGTCCGAGCATACAAAAATCAAAGATAGAATAAAGAAAAGAGATAAGAGAGGAAACTTACAAGTCGAATAAAAAGCAGAACATCAAAAATGACGACAAAAATGATGATGGCAAATGGCGGTGTAACAGCGGAGGAACAGAATTCACCCTTCGAATCTTTGAAAAGTTTAGAGAAAAGTATGAGTGGTGACTGTTGTGTTTTATTGGTGAGAGTAAAAAAGAAAAAGAATGAAAGGGGCACATCTATTTATAGGGGGTGAGGGTATGGAACCGTGCCTGCCACGTGGCAAGGCACAGTTGGTTTCCCTTTCAGTTACAATATATGCATAGAAACATGTATATAAATACACCCACCGTAATTAACAACCATCATCATTGAGGGGAGCCTTTTGAGGAGCAATAACTGCCCACAATTCAAACTGAGAGGGGGGAAAACTGATAAAACATTATAACTTCCCCCAATTTTTCAGAATTCAAAGCCTCAAATCTGGATTCAATTTGTTCTACCTTAACCCGGATTAGTGCATACACCCCATACCCGGATTGGTCTCTACAACCCATACCCGAACTGGAGGGGGGAAAGAAAGCAGTAAATTTTTCCCCCAAGGAAACAAACTTTTTCTTCTTGAATCCAGATTAGTCTCTACACCCATACCCGGATTGGGCGGCATAGAAGAAGCTAAATTTTTCTCCAAGGAAACAAACTTTTTCTCCTTGAATCCGGATAGGTCTCTACACCCCATACCTGGATTGGGGGCAAGAAAGCAGAAATTTTTTCTCAAAGGAAACCAACTTTCTTTCCTTGAATCCAAATTGGTCTCTACACCCCATACCGGGATTGGGGGGCAAGAAAGCAGCAAAATTTTTCTCCAAGGCAACAAACTTTTTCTCCTTGAATCCAAATTGGTCTCTACACCTCATATTCGGATTGGGGGTAAGAAAGCAGCAAAATTAATTTCTCAAAGGCAATCATCACCCTGAATCCTTACACTACTCCATCATCCAGAAAATCTATATAAGGGAGTGGGGGTAAATGATTGCGTACAAGCACCCCGACTAGCACTCAACCCTGCTCTGGGGTGAGCCAGGACCCCCTCGACCCCGGAGCAAACTATTGGAGTGAGCCAGCCTGACATGGATAGCCGGGCCAAGCCCAGTCTAGGAGCAGGGTCACCCCCCAGCTAGAGTCCAACCCTGCCATATGGTGAACCGAGCTCCGAGCAAGTCCGGGCCCCGCCCAACTCAAACACAGACCTACCCCACAACCCACCAAGGAAGGGCACGTGGGCACGAACCTAGGCACGTGACAATGGCAGCTATCAATAACCAATAATTGGGACAAATATGACACGCATTAGCACACCTTTGGCGCATTCTAAAGGCAGTTCTTAGATAGACACGTGTATAAAATCCATCCTAACCAGGTGTCCTCCGCCCCCAGCAACGAACTGTCCTGATCTAAAGGTACCAACCCTTAAACGCTACCTTTGGGCTATATATACCCCAAGGGGAATGGATTTAGGGGTTACGATCTCTTATATACAAATATACACACAGAACCACCTTGCATTTCTATCTATCTTCAACTGTCCAAAGAGAGTTCTTACTCTCACACCGGAGGCGATGCGAGGCTCAAAACCCCCTCTGGTGTTGTTTTACAAACACCCCACCACAACTACACTACAACCGCAAGAAGGGTCCAGGTGCAGCGTCGGAAGGAACAGTCCGCACACCGGAGTTATCAGGTGATGCATTCTCCGTTTATCTATTTTACCACCATCCAGGAATCATTATGATTGACTAAACTTTTCACCTCGAGTGACTTCGCTAGTCTGAGTCCGGAGAGGAGAGCTTCATACTCAGATTGGTTGTTTATGTATTTGAAGGTGAAAGTGATCGCTTGCTAAATTGTGAACCCCTCCAGACTAATAATGATAAGGCCGGCTCTGGGTCTTTCAGCCGTTGCCGAACCATCAATGTATAGTGTGCATGAACTTTTGTTAGGTGGTTCTTCATTGATCTTTTTAAGAGTCATAGCATTTTATGGGGATTCAGGGAATGTACATTTCATTACAAACTCTACTAGAGCCTGGATTTTATTATTGTCCGGGGTATGAATGTGATATTGAATTGACTGAGTTTGATTGCCCAGTTGACGAGCCTCCCGGATACATTGGGTTTGTGTATCATCTTTTTTAAAGGTTGGTCTGTTACTTCTTTGATTTCCCGGTCTTGAAAGTATTGCCTTAGTTTCCTGCTTGCATGCACGAGGGCTAAGGCAAACTTCTCCAATTTTGGGTACCGAGTTTTAGCATCTTTGAGAACTTGGCTTACATAGTACATCGGGCTCTGAGTTCCTTTTTCTTCTCGGATAGGCGCGATAGACATGGCCCTTCAGCCACAATATAGAGAGAGGTGGGTTCCCCTGGTTCTGCTTTAGACATGATTAGAGGGTTCATGAGATGTTTCTTTACTTCTGAATGTCCTTCTGGGTTCGGGGAACCTTCATTTTTATGATTATGTTTATCTTCTACGAATTTGCTTCAATTCCTTTTTAGCTGACAAGGAAACCCAGAAACTTTCCTGCAGACACCCCGAATATACATTTTTCTGTGTTTAGCTTCATATTATATTTCTTCAAGTTGTCAAAACTTTCTTTGAGATCTTTGATGTGGTCCGGGATTATAATGGACTTGGAGATCATGTCATCTACGTCTAACTCCAAATTTCTTCAAGTTGACTTTTGAAGATAATGTTCATCATTTTCTTGTAGGTTGCTCCGACGTTGATGAGTCCGAACGACATCATGATAAAAGCATAGACAGTCGGTGAGTTATGAACGTTATTTTTGCTATGTTTTTTAGATCCATCTTTACCCGGTTATATCTGGAGAAACTGTCCATGAAATTTAGCATAACATGCCCCGCGGTTGCATCAATTAGCTGATCGATGTTTGGGAGAGGATAGGAATCTTTTGGGCAAGCGGAATTTAGGCTTGTGTAATTAATATACATCCTCCACTTAGCATTCGGTTTCTTGACCATGACTACATTGGCCAACAAATTCGGATATTTAATCTCGTAAATGATATATATCTTAAGAAGTTTCTCTATTTTTTATCAATTGCTTGTTGATGTTTTGGGGCAAAATTTTACCATTTTTTTATTGGCCTTTGTTTGGGGTCAACATCTAAGCTATGCATTGCTACTGATTCCTATATCCTGGGCATATCCTCCAGGATCCATGCAAATATATCGGCATATTCCTTTAACATGTCTATGAGTTCTTTATGAAAAGTTGACTATAGGCTTTTTCTGATTTTCAACTTTTGGGTGGGGTTCCCGAGGTCAAATTTGACATCTATTGTTTGTGAGGCTAGTTCGACTTTGGTTCTCTTCTTTGTCTCAAAGAACTTTTGGATTCGGGCATCTGTGTTGGTTACGCTATATCCCAAACCTTTTATGATGTTAACGTCCAATTTTGGCCTTTTACTGAGATGCTCCCAGTGCTTCTTTTAGATTTGTCCTTTGGGTAGGGACATGGCCTTCTTTCTGTTTTCAGGTTCCGTTTTAGCCATGACTAAGGCCTACCTGTAACACATGTTTTCCATGTCTCTGTCTTCTTTGAGCTCCCTAATTCCATCCAGGGTAGGAAATTTGAGCTTTAAGTGTGTGGTTGATGGTATAGCACGGATTTTAGTGATGGTAGGCCTTCCCAAGATCATATTGTAAGATGATGATGCACGTATCACATAAAACTTTATGACATGGGAGACCTGCCGTGGGGTGGTTCCAAAAGTGACCGGAAGATAGATGACTCCCCAAATGGGGATCATAGAGTTCCCAAAGCCGTAAAGTGGGTCTTCGAGGCAGGGGTCCATGCGAAGATGGCCCAATTTCATTTGGTTGAATGTGTGTTCGAAAACTATATTTGCAGAAGACCCATTGTCCACTAAAATCCTTTTTACTTCATTTATGCAACATCCAGAGCTACTACCAGCGCTTGGCTGTGCTTCGGATCTAGGCCCTCATAGTCGGAGTAAGAAAAGTAGATTCGTTCATCTTAGTAGGGTTGGATGATCATGACTTCATTGTCAATATCGGGGCTCCGAGGTGGTGATGTCGTGCCTCCTATGGAAACATTGACCACGTGTTTTCCGGTTCCCACGACTTTGTCTCTAATATTAGGTATCTTCTGCACATACTGGATCATGTTCCATTTCTAGATTTGATCCTCAATAAGCATCTTGAAGGAAAAAGTTGTCAGTTATGTGCCCATGGTCTTCGTGGTATCCACAGTGCTTATATCTTGCTATGTTCACCAGGGGTACGGGCAAAGGTTTTGGGGGATAGTAGAATGGCTTTCTTTTGACTTCTTTTAAGATGTCAGCCCGGGATATATTAAGTGGCATCCATTCAAGATATGGTTTAGGTTCTCCTTCGGCCCTTGGCTTTCATTCAATCTTCTCAGGTCCTATATAACCGCCCCAGAGTGGGGTACCCTGGGAGCACTGAATGTAGTTGGACTGCCTGTCAGTCCTGAACCTTTCATCCTTTTTGTAAGATGATCGCCTCTCCGAGGACTCATCATCATCATTGATCCTTCGATTCATTTTGATGGACTTGAGGAAGTTATTCTCTTAAATGAACTTGGAGGCCAGGGCATATGCCGAGGCAAGACTATGGGGTTCTGTATGGATCAAGTCTTTGACATATCCTTCACATGATACCGGGTGTAAGTTTCTCCAAAAGATTTTGATAGCCTTTTTTTCCTCCAGGTTAGAAAGTTGATTGACAACTTCTTGGAATCCTTTAATGAATTTAGGGAGCGATTCTTTACTTTTCTGTTGAATTGTTTCCAGGTGGCACATCTGCAATTCATTAATACAATTGGCCCAAAATCTCTTTAGAAAGATTTCTCGAAAGTCTTTCTAGGAGTCCACAGTCCGGGATGGAATTCTGTTAAACCACTTTTGAGCTCTGTGTTTCAGCGTTGATGCAAAGAAACATCACCTTGTTAGGTCACTATAGTCGTAGATGTTTGAGATTCGCTCAAAGAAGTTAAGGTGCTCTTCAGGGTCAGCCAACCCGTCAAAGGAATCAAAGTTGAAATATTTGAGGCCTGATTACCAGGGTGTGGATTCCAACTTTCTAGTGAAAGGGATGGTCGCCGCCCCGACCTCCATGTCACCCTCCATTTTTTTCTTTAAATTATGCAGGGCCCGAGCCATGTTTTCCTGCTTTCTTTCCTTGTCGAGTTTGGAATCTGAATAGGGGACATGGATTTTTTAAGCTTTTGTCTTCAGCTTTTTCGCTTCTTCCAGGATTCTATTCTCAATTACTTCTTTAGCTTTTGCCTCTTCTTCACTCTAAATATGATGTTAGAGTGTTGCCTTCAAATTTCTTCTCGTGCTTTTTCAGTTGGACTTTTCAATTTTTTAGTAATTCGATCCAGGGTGGAGGCTCGACTTTCCCCGGAATGCTCTTCTTAATTCCCAAGACGGGGTTCTGGGTTTGGGTGACTTTTCTCTTTTCACAGGTTCATAGAAGCTTAGATCTATTTTTTGGTTGTTTCCCCATGGATTTTCAGGGGTTTCATGGTGTTTTTGGCCAACTTTCTTGATGAAGAGTCTTTGATCTCCTAGTTGGAGGGTTTGAGATGAGTTATGGATTGAGTGCCCATCCTCGGTTTCTTCAATTTGTCCATCTCTATTTTGGGCAATGTTCGTCGGAACCATGCTTGAAACGGAGATTTTGTTTTTTTTGCATATTCATATCATTTAACAACAATCAACAAACCACTATCCTCAATCGACAAAATGTAGTTTTAAACCATAATAGTAACAAGAAAACTGAGCTTTATCTGTAAATAAGAAATCAATTATCTTCAATCTAGATTTACACAACCTTTTAAAGAGTATGAGGACTATCAAGTAAATCTTAAAAGAGTAAATGAACAATCTTACTGGGGTATAAGATCTCAGACGGAATTTTCTAGTTGAAATCAGTACCACCATCGAACCGAGGTTTGACCCCTCCTTCTAGCTCCAATGATAACTCCAACCCTTCCTCGGGCTACTCTCCTCAACCTACCCAGACTCGGCTTTTATTTGTGCATAAATGAGAATGTATGTAGTTAAGCTGTAGGTGATCCTGTAAAACAGAACGGAAGGGGGTAGCGTCCCCGCGGCACCTCCGGCATGAGAATGAGACAGAGTTTTGGAGAAGAAGGACCAAATGGGAAGTACTTAAATATATGTGGTGTGTATATATGTGTGAAAGTGAATAGAAGTATTAACCCCCTAAATTCCTTTTTGGAGGCCTTTAATTAGGGTTTGGGGGCTTATACCTTATATCGGGGTCGTTGGAGTGTCCTGGTTCCTTGGGCACCTGGATGCTTGTGACGGGAGCACGTATCTAGGTGCTCCTCCTAGGATCTGGACCGTTGGAACCTTCTAGATCCTGGTTACCTGGACGTCCATGATGTGGGCAGGTGTCCAGGTATCCTCTACTGTTGGAGCGTGCCGAGGTGTGCTCGGCGCGTGCCACCTGTGAGTGGGAATGTGTGTCGCATAATTCAAGAATATTCCTCGTACTCATAAATTGATAATTGGGAGGAATATTCTAATTTGACAGGAGCATCTGGGGCCCACTTCCACCTAGATCATGAGTTGATAATTGGGCCCTAGGCTCTTTTTATTGGGCTTTTCTATGGTAAACTCTGGGCCGGTGCTATAATGGCCTATCAGATATACTTATTTTTTAATTTAAACCTGCCAAAGTGATATACTTTTACCAATTTAAATGGTATCCCATTGATATTGATAAAGATATCGATATTCACCCAATTTAGGGTTTTTTTTATTGTAGGTTCAGTGAGAAATCAAATTCAATCGCACTCAAACTGTGATGCTATTGGTGTCTCTTATCCTGTAAGTTCTTCTTGCCATGTTTTAAAATGCAATAAATATGTTGAAGAAATTTATTATTAATGGTATAGCTTTAGTGATCAATTTTATACATTCAAATCTTCTTTTGATAATGTAAATTGGTATTACTGTATTGCATACTTGAATATGTTGTCACAAAGTTTTGAATAAAACTGATACGACTAGAGTTTTTTAAACAATTAGCAAAAAACAATAAAAATTCTAATCCTCGTCCTAAGCTATCTTTAATTCACAATATCATCTCTGCCTTTAAGTTTTAACTTTAGGTCATACTCATAGAATAACTTCCATCTGTCAGATTTGTAGTTGAGACTCCATTAATGGAGGCTAAATAAACAGATGAACATTTGAAGAAGAAGATAAGCTTGGAGAAGTAGCTAAGATAAATTGGTATAGAGAGCTATTATTACAATACACATTGAGAAGCTATATATAATAATATGTGTTTTTAGATACAGAACTAAGACTTATTCTAACCACCTACTTAGCTGTCAATGAGTTGTTATAACATAATGTCATAATAGAATTCCATTCTCCTGCTTGCTCAGTGATGTCAGTGCTTCTGTCAGCACAAGTTGCTAGAGTTGCTGTTGTATTTGTAACATCCCTCTTCAAGTTAGGAGGGGAGAAAGATTGTAGACTCCTAAATTGAAGCTGAAAAGCATGCAATTGGGCAGATGATAGTGCCTTAGTAAAAATATCAGATGGTTGAAGAGTGGTACTTATACGAGTAGGTTTAATCATGTCCACCAACAGTTTTTCCCTAACCATATGACAGTCAAGTTCAATATGCTTCATTCGCTCATGAAAAACAGAGTTAGAAGTAATATAAATTACAGACCTGTTATCACAGTAGTGAGTGACAGGAGTGAGGTTACAAATACCAAAAGTTTTAAACAGGTTAAGACGCGATATGATCTCATAATAGGTGTCAGTCATGCTCTTGTATTCAGCCTCTGCTGATAACGTAGAAATAATATGTTGCTTCTTATATTTCCAGGAAATGAGAGAAGAGCCAAATTTAACACAATAGCCAGTAAGAGAATGTCCAAAATCTTTATCACCAGCCCATTCCGAGTTACAGTATGCGGTGAGATGAGAAGATGGCATGGTAGAGAAGAGAATGCCTTGTCCCAGAGCTAATTTGAGATACCTGACAACTTTGTGAGCTGCTTGTAGATGATCAGACCTCGGTTTAGTTAGAAACTGTGATAGAACCTGAACTGAGTAAGAAATGTCAGGTCTAGTGATAGTGAGATAGAGAAGTCTACCAATAATTCTTCAATAGGAAGATGCACTTGTATCAGGCAATAAAAGACTAGTATTATCCTGCATGTTATGGTTTGTTCAATAGGTATCTTGGAGGGTTTGGCAGCCAGTAAACCTTTATCTTAGAGTATGTCCAGAGTGTATTTACTCTGATGTAAGTAAACTCCTGTAGATGACCTTATTACTTCAAAACCAAGAAAGTAATTTAAAGCACCACGGTCTTTCACCTTAAACTTGAAGCCAGAAATGCAATAATCTTTTGGATAAGACCCTTGTTAGATTCCGTGACAAGTATATCATCAACATATACTAAAAAACCATAATTTGACTATTTCAGGTAAGAGTAAACAGGCTGTTATCTGAATGTGACTGTGTGAAGCCATTCTCCAATAATGCTACAGAAAATTTAGAGAACCAACACCTGAGAGCTTGTTTAAGCCCATACAATGATTTCTGTAACTTGCAGACTACAGAATTTGAATCTGTTATACTAGATAGGTCAAAGTATGTGGACAACTGAAGGTATCCAGGTGGTAATTTCATACAAACTATTTCATTCAGTTCACCATGTAAGAAGGCATTTATAATATCTAAGTGTGAGATAGACCAATTCTTGACAGCAATAATAGCTATCAGTAACCTTATTGTAGTTATTTTGGCTACTGGTGCAATTGTTTTAAAGTAGTCAAGCCCATAAGTTTGTGTAAATTCTCTAGCTACTAGTCTAGTATTGTATCTGTCAATGTTGCCATCAAGTTTATACTTAATTTTAAACAACCATTTGCAGTCTACTATGTGCTGATTTAAGGGCGTGGGAAAAATTTCTCAAGTATGATTATTTTCTAAAGCATCAATTTCTAATTTCATGACTTGCAACCAATTAAAATCAATTGATGCTTGGTTATAAGTGTATGAAATAAATATTTTAGCAGTAGTAGCTAGAAAGGTGGAATATTTAGGAGAGACCCTATCATAAGAAATGTATTTATGAATATGATATGATACCTGACTAGTAACACAAGAAGATGCAGAATTGGGAACTAGTACTGAGGAACACCAGCATAATCTTTAAACTTGGATGGAAGAGCTCTTTTTCTAACTGGTCGCGTACTAAGATTAGACTCCAAAGTGGGATCAGGAGTGATGGGTTGATTTGGTGTAAGAGGAATAAAGTAAGGTTCATTATCAGAAGCAAAAATTTGAAGAGGAGTGTCAGGAAACAGATTATTGTCAGTATAAGCACCAGAATCAGTACTGCTAAGAATATCTTTGAAAAAATACACATCCTCCTGAAAAATGATATCTCTACTCACATGACATGCTTTAGTAGACAATTCTACTACCTTATAACCTTTTTTGTTGAAGGGAAATCCAATAAATGCACACTTAAGGGCTCTAGGTGCCAATTTATCTTCATTAGTAAGAAAGTTTCTTATGTAGCATAAATAACCAAAGTCTTTGAGAAAAGAGTATTTTGGAGGTTCTTTGAACAAGATTTCATAGATGTTAAGTTGTACAGAAGAAAGCATATTTATGAGATGTGCTACAGTTAAAACACAATCACTTCACATGGAAATCAGAACATTTGACTGAAATTTTAAAGACCTAGCAACAATCAGTAAATGCTGATGTTTTAGTTCAGCAATTCCATTATGTTGAGGTTTATATGGACGGATAGTTTGATGAGTGATTCCTAATTCTAGTAAGATTTTCTTCTATTCAGAATTAAGAATTCGGTACCATTATCTGACCTCAAGATTTTCACAGATTTATGGAACTAATTTGAAACATAGATCAGAAAAGATTGAATTAATTTGGATACTTGAGATTTATCAGAAATCAAATACATCCATATACACTTAGAGTAATCATCTACAATAGTAAAAAATGAGTTACATTTTCCATGAGTGCCATGCCTATATGCCCCCCAAACGTTACAATGCACAATCTCAAAGCACACATGACTGCTAGACTCTTTTATGGAAAAAAGAATCCTAGGCTGTTTAGAAAACTGACAAACATCACAAGAACTAGTAATGTGACTATCTTTAACACCTAACTGAGTAATTTTCTTAATGACTGACAAAGAAGGATGTCCTAGCCTGGTCTGCCACTGATGTAGAGTAGAAACAACACATGTAACAAGTAAAAAATTATATTGAGCTTGAAGTTTGTAAAGTTCAACATCTAGTTCACCAATCTCTATATTCTTCTTCATTGCTTAGTCTTGAAAAAGACATTTGCAGGCAGAAAAAGATATGTGACAAGAAGTGTCCATTACAAGTTTAGGTACAAATATTAGATTAAATTAAAAATCGGGGACATATAGTACATGTTTCAAGTTAATGTCAGGACTAATAGATACATTTCCAGTGTGAGTAACACAGATTTTTTGATCATTTGGTAATAATAACTCAGAACCAATGGACTGCACATTGATTAGTAGCTGCAAGTATGGTGTTATGTGGTGAGTAGCACCAGAGTCTATAATCTAAGTTGTAATTGAATTAGTGAACTGAATGTTACTATCAAAGACACTACCTACATAATTTGCTTTAGGTTTCACAGTTGAATTTATCCAAGTAGCATTTGGGGCAACATTTGTTGCTGCACCTTGAGTATATTGAATCAGACTCATGAGTCGTTGATCTTGACATTCAGTTATTCTAAGCATTGTTACTTCTTTATTTGTAGTCATATTCACATCAGACTAAGATTTCTCAATCCCAGCCATAACATTTGCTTTAGATCTCTTCTGAAAGTTCTTAACTCTAGGCTTAGGTTGTCTATAAAGTCTATGCCAATCAGGATATCCATGTAGAGCAAAACACTTGTCCTTAGCGTGTCCAGTCATTTTGCAAAAATCACAAATAAGACTGGGATCTTGCACCTTCCTGACAGAGTTATCCTTACTACCAGAGATTGCAGGCTTAGCAGTATTAAATCTCACATTCATTGCTATATTTTCAGAAACAATACTAGATGCAATTGAAAGCTCTCTCTGGTTCTCCTCTTGTAATAACATAGTGTATGATTGACTAATATCAGGTAATGAGTTCATTAACAAGATCTTGTTATTGCACATGTTTCTGATGATGTGTTTCCCAGATAATCAACCGGGAACAATGCAGTACTTTTATCTGAGATAATACAGTTTCTAGATTTATATAACTATTTGGTTGGATTGTGTTTGTTTTAACTCAAGTTTGACTGGGTATCTACTTTCTATTTTATCTCAAACAAACTCTATCTTGATAAACCTATTTGATTTATTCAACACTTCTCTTTCTCAAGGTTTATCTCTTTAACAAACTAACAAATTATCTTCTAATGACTTATTCAAATTATTTTCAAACAAATCAGTTTCAACTTCATCTATCTTATCCATTGTTTGAAAATCAAATATGTTAGAACTTGTGCCTAAAAATACAAATCCTGTTTTCAGATTTATGACTAATGTTTACACGCTTCATCTTTATTCAGAAATACCATTCTTGTTCCACATAAATATACTTAATACCTAGTTGAACAAGAGATTAGTTGAGTTGTAATTTCATATTCATTTGATTGTACGTGTATTTATATCAACTTGTGCCTGGTTGTGGAAAGAATTTGATTTCAAAGATTTAGCCAAGGTAGCTAATGGCTAGGTTATAGCAGGTGTGCTAGGTAGAAAGTGTGCTAGGGAAAGGGTTCTTTTGGGGCTATCCATTTGTAATCAAAGAAAAGATTGTAAGTTCTTTTATTGAAGTTGATATAATATATACTCTATGCTAGTTGGCATGGGGACTTGGATGTAGGGCATAGACTAGGATTAAGGGCCGAACCAAGTGAAAACTCTTGGTGTTATGCATTATTCATTTTTCACATTACTGTATTTATATTTCAGTAACTTATATTCTGCAGATTAATTGAGACTGTCTCATTGTCTGTCTCATTCGTAAAGGGTCTGTCCCATTTACAACAGAGACTGCCCCATTTTTCTTATTAGTTAGAATATCGAATATATAGATTGTGCCTTTGAATTTCATTTGGTATCAGAGCGGGTGCATTTAATTCTCTGTTTAGTATTTATTTTGCTAGCAATCCATGGCTCAATCAGATAGGTATTTGAATAACTATCCGCCATTACTCCACGGTGCTGAAAATTATAACGACTGGAAATTCCACATGAAAATCTTCCTCCAGCATGATGCTTTTAAATGGGATGCAGTAAAAAATGGCCTTACAATCCTAATGAAAGATGGAAAGCCTAAATCTCACAAGGAACTCTCTCTTGAAGAAGTCAATTCTATAAATCATAATGCTAGAACAATGAATTCCCTTCTCAATGGAATGATGTCTACTGAGTTATGTAAAGTATCAACTTTTACCAGAGCTAAAACAATATGGGATACTATCAAAGTCAGCCATGAAGGTACATCTAAGGTACGTGAAGTCAAACTTAGTTGCTAATGAGTGATTATGAAGATTTCAGGTTGGAAAGAGATGAAAGTGTCAAAGATGCTCAAGGAATGTTCTTGACCTTGATAAATTCTATATCTCTTCTGGAAAGGACTATTCCTCAATCTGAAATCAATCGGAAAGTTCTCAGGAAATGCCAAAGAAATTTTCTCCTAAGGTTACCATACCGCAGGATTCAACACTTCTTTCTACCATGGACACTCTTACACTCTTCAGTGAACTGAAACAATTCGAGAATCAGTTACATAGATATGATGAAGAAGATGATGTTCCTCGGAAAAGGACATTGGCACTTAATACAGATGCAGATAAATCTCCTGATGATTCCGATGAGGAAATCACACTCCTGACCAAGAAGTTCCACAAATTTCTTTCCAAAAGGAATGCATCAAAGAGACCTATGAAATCACAGTTTCCAAAGAAGGATTTCAAGTCCAATTCTGCAAAGAAAATAAGACTAATTCAAGCAAGGATACATGCTTCGAATGTGGGAAAAGGGGCACTTCAAAAAGGACTGTTACAAGCTCAAGAGTAAGAAGAAAGCATTTCTTACATGGAGTGATGATGATTTGAAAGTGGAGATAGACTCAGATGATGAAATTGTTCAACTATGTTTTGTTGGACTCGAAGACAGCTCTAGTAATAATGATGAGGTACAAAATGTTTAATATAATATATATTCAAATATATCTTCAACTACACTAACCTTGCAGGCTCAGAATAGAAATCTAAAAGAAAAGAATGCTTGTTTCTCAGTGAAATGGATGATCCCATGAAAGATGAAGCATTGGCTGCTGAAAATCGATCTTTAGTTGAAATGATATCTAAGCTTACTGAAGAAAATGAGTATCTCAAGAATGAGATTGAGATGAAAGATGTCTGTCTTGAAGCTTTGAAGAAGAGTCATCCTTGGTTGATTCAGAAACTGTCAAAAGAGACAGTGCTCTTGACCCTTTGGTTCCTGAACTAAAGCAAAAAGTTGCACATCTAGAAAAGGATCTAGCAAAGTGTTTTCATGATGAAGGAACTCTGAATGCTTTGCTTGCAGAAAAAAAAATCTTCTCTTGATAAATGAGGATTAGGATGCGAATCAATCAAGAAAAGAGCGTTTCAAAGCAATTACAAGAGGACTCCTATAAAGTACAAGATGTCGTACGAGAACTGTCGAGATTATGGCAAATATGGTCACGCTACTTCTGAATCAAGATTATGTAATATTAAGGGCCACTTTTCTAACTCATCTCATAGATCATCTGCTAAATATAAATTTGGTCATGCATCTATTATTATTATTCAGATATGGATGAAGAAATCAGATATATATTTATTTAAGATATGTGATACTAACCAACAAGGACCCAAGGTTAAGTGGGTACCTAAGAGATGAAGCAAGTTTTGCAGGTATGCTTGAAAGTACATGTTCCTCGTAACAAATGGATTATCGATAGTGGATGTTCTCGCCATATGACTGGTGATAAATCCAAGTTTCTTTCACTCGAAGCTAAAGAAGGAGGTCTAGTTACACTTGGTGACTGTAATACCATTTGTATCATTGGTAAATGCACAATTGGTAATGACAGGTTTACTATTACTAATGTTCATTTAGTTAATGGTTTAAAATAAAACTTGATTAGTGTAAGTCAATTTACTGATGTTGGTCATAAGGTTAATTTTGATAAAGATGTCTATTCTATTGGTACTAAAGCTAATGAATTTGCATTAGTTTCCAAACGAAGGGGAAATGTCTTTGTCTTAGATTTTGATGAACAACATGAAGAAATATGTCTTGCTTCTGTTCAAGAACAACAGAATCTCTGGCATAGACGTCTTGGTCATGTACACATGGATTTGCTTCGAAAGATATCATCTCTAGGTCTTGTACGAGGTCTACTAAAACTTGGAACGACATCTTGCATACCTGCAAAAATTGCTAAACAGGTGTAACAAAAGGTGGAACCTTGCATGTCATCTCAGCTTGGTAAACAGGTGAAAACTTCCTTTATTGCTAAAAATAGAGTATCAACTACTGATCCTTTGCAGTTACTTAATCTTGATCTTTTTGGTCCTAAACGCTATGTAAGTCTTGGTGGTAAGAATTATGCATTTGTCATAGTCGATGATTATTCTCGTTTTACTTGGGTATTATTTTTACGTATTAATGATGATTCTTTTGTTGAGTTTAAAGATCTCATTATTAATCTTGAGACTAAGTATTTTTTAAGCTCAAAACAATACGTAGCGATCACGGAGGTGAATTCGAGAAAGACTTCATAACATTTCACAAATCAAAAGGGATTACACAAGAATTCTCAACTCCTGATACTCCTCAATAGAATGGAGTTATTGAACATAAAAACAGGACTATGCAGGAAACAACTAGAACTCTACTTTATGAGAGTAAGCTACCACGGAAATTTTGGGCTGAAGCGGTACACACTTCTTGTTGTGTTTTAAATAGAGTGCTCGTTCGTCCTATATTGCTTGAAACTCCCTATGAATTCTTAAGAAAAAGATTCCTAACATCAGTTATCTTGGAGTTTTTATTTTAGATAATCAGAATAACCGAGGTAAGTTCAATCCAAGATCGATAAAAGGAATTTTCTTGGGGTATTATACTACAAGAAAGGCTTATCGCGTCTATAATTCATTCAAGCATAAAGTAGAAGAATCTATAAATATTGCCTTTAATGAATCTACTCGTAATATCTGTAACGACCGAGAAATTATGCTTGTATTATATTCTAATAAAGGTGATTTATGTATATTATTATGTGATTAAGTGTGTTGAGTCATAAAACCCTAATTGCTATATACTACGTGTTGTCTGTTTTGATCGAAATATGTTTCGAGTATTTATTGAGTGTTTTACTGTAAGTTATATGTTTTATATCAAAATTTGTACAGCTCAAACAGTGTTTTAAAAGCCCATATTTCACACAAAATCATTGGCCCTATTTTGCCAAGTATGGCCTATACCACATCGATATTCTGAACATCTAGACGTTTTACAAATATACCTCTTTCACGAAAAATGACTTTTCCGGGCCCCTTCGGTGTCAAAATCCCCACAAAAATCATATTTTTATTTTTATATGATCATGAAATTATCAAACATCATTTTTCTTTGCATTTTTGTATTATTCATCATTTTTGGGAATTTTTGGCATATATTTTGTATTTATTGAATATTTAAAAATTCGTAATTAATTCCCAGAAATTATAAAAATTGGGGCCAAATAATTTTATTAGATGTGTAATTAGACCCTTAATTTTATTTAGGGGTATTATTTTAGCTAGTATAAATAGTTGGATTATTATTAATTATTAATTAGTTAATTATTAAAAAAATCAGAATATTCAAGAATATTAGTGTTGGTGAAGAACAACTCCAGAATTAAACCGTCGATTTGAACGTGATTCTGTTGCTCAAATATTTCATGTAAGTAGTCAAACTAAAGCTTTTGCTCTCTATTATCTGTTGATATCATCAATTTTTGATTTGGTTGATTCGATTTTTAATTCGTGTTTTAGGGTTTATACTCGAATTTAGGGGTTCTTGATTTAGGAATCATTTGATTGTTTGGTTGATTCAGATAGCTTTATCTCGAGTTTAGGAGTGATTTCATGTATTTATTTTGATTGTATAACCCCTGGAAGACTATGACGGAGTTATTGGTCTTTAGTTGATTTTGATTTCGTTTTTGTTAAATTATAGATGCTTTGGTTTGATGTTAACTATTGGGAACGATTATAGAACTCTGTAGCTTCAATTTGGCATCGATTTTATGAGATTTGGTTACATTTTCGGTGAGGAACGATTTTCCAATGAAATTCATCGGAGAACTTCGACTTTTGGCCGGAGATGGAGGAGGGGGGATGGTAGGACGGTGGTGACGCCGGGGATAGGTGGATACAGCTCAGGGGAATTGAATGGCACCATATTAGTCCCTTAACAATATAGCAAGAATTACAGAAGGGGGGTTGAATGGAATTCTTGAACCTTTTTCTCGAAATAAAAATGTTCAACTCGAATATAGATATAAGTGTTTTGATTAGCACAATGCGGAATAGAAACTTAATTGAATCAAAACATAAGTAATTAAAAACAAGAGTCTTTAAAAACTTTCTGGTGGATTTAAACAATTCCACCAGAGATATATATTATATATCGAGAGGACTCTGTGTGCAAGAATGATCACAGCTACTTACAAATCGAACTATTGAGAATACAGGGAAATGCTAAGGATTTTGCTTACAAAGATTTCTCTCTTTTTGTATCTCAGTTTTCTTCTTTTATTTGCTAAGTTCTTGGTTTATATATTACCAAGATTATAAAGTCAAAAAGACTAAATAAACATAAAAACTATCAGTCTTAAGTTTTGCTACTTTTCATCCTCTATTACCCAGTTAATGGGCTTCCACAGTAGATTTGTATACATCTCGACGGCTGTGCTCAGTATTCACTATTCAACTGCTGTTTGAATTCTTTATATGATCATCTGTTGGACTTTATGAATATCCATTGGATATATGATCATCCGTCGACTTTCAGAACATCCGTTGATGGCTTCATTGATCATCCATCGACTGCTATATTAAACATCCGTTGATAGTCATTTAATCATCCGTCGATGGCTTTGTTAATCATCCGTCGGTAGCTATTTTGGCACTTGACTTCATTTCACTTATGCAGAATTACAAGACATCATTTATATACAATTAATCAACCTATTCTGCATATCTAGTTAAAGTCAACATGACTTATGGGCTACTACAGAATCTATACAAAGATGTATACACAACTGTGCTACAGACTTATTATTACATAAGCTACTCTCTCGATGGATAATTAGTTAACATCCGTCGGGACTATAATGAGTTATCCGTCGGGATTATAATTCTTATCCGTCGAGTGCTACATTATTTCACTAAGTAAAATCTACTTAGATGTTTTGTTTATGAAATCATCAAGTACACAACATATGCACAACAATCTCCCCCAATTTATATCTACTGGAATTGTAGCCATAAATTAAGAGATACTTGATGATAACAAAACATCCTAAACATACAGCTTTAAAGATAAGAAGATAATACTGAAAGTGCTTCAATTAATCAAAATGTACAAAGCTTGGCTCACAGTCATTTCAAGATGCTCCTCTAGCCTGAGCAGATTTTTCTAGTTTCTTGAAGGTCTGGATCTTCTTCCAAGCTTCCTGTTGTTTTCATCAATCTGATTTTGGAGCTGCTTGTGGAATTCCAGTTCATCAGATACTGAGAGATCTAGCTTTTCTTGCATTTCCAAGAGAGTCTCATTGCTAGAGATACTCAATTGGTCTTCTAACCTGAAGAATCTTCTCACACCTTTGTCATCTATGAACTCCATCAGCTAGTAGGGCCTTAGATGCACTCTTCTCCCTGTGTATGGGATGATTAGAGTTTTTGGAAGTGCATCTTTAGCGCTAATACTCCTTAGTTCTTCAATCTTCTTCAATACTAGTCTTCTTACAGTTACATTGAACCCAAAGTTCTTCTTGAAGGATGAATAAACTTTAATCAGTACAGCTTGACTTTCTTGAAGAATCCTGTGAAGTGGCCACACAATCTCCTTTCCTCCTTTATACTTGAACACTAACCTTTCAGGTAGGTTTCTGTATGCATCAATTCCCCTCACTTCATCTAGTTCATTCAGATAGAGGTTTAGATCAGAAAATTCCTTGATGTCACACAAGTACAAGTAGTCTCCCCTGTTAACTTTGGGATGAACTTTAACTACTGATTTGGATTTGAGAGGTGACATCTTCACTTTCTTGATTGCCCTTGACTTTGTCCTTTTTGGCTTGCTAAGGATTGGTAAATTGAAGTCAGGAATTGGTATTTTATCCCACTCTATTGGCTCATCCTTGGGCACAATAGGTTCACCATGAATATTCCTATAGGGATCCACCACCCTTATATCTTCAAATGCCATAGAGGGCTTTGATGCTTGAGTTGTAGCTGGTGTGGGTACCTTAGGAAATTGATCTTCCAATCCTTTGTCAACAATATCCAGTTTCCTTTTTTTTCTTCTAGCCAATTCTTTCTTTCTTGGAGATTTCTTCTGTTCTTCAATTTTCTTCTTTGATTCAGCAGCTTCAGATGGTTGAGAGGGAATTTGTTGAGATGAATTCACAGCCTGTAGCTTGGCCAAGATAGCAATCTGCTCTTTCTTTTGTTTAGTCTTCTTTGCATCTAGAGCAGCTTGCTTCTTTTCCTGCTTAATCTGGCTTTTTCTTCTCTCTGTGCTTGAGCAAATTGTGGATGTCCAGCTACCACACAAATTTCCTTTCCATTTCTGAATATCTTAGCAATTCTCCTTTTTGAAGCTGAATCAGCTGGATCTTTATAGAAGACAATTGATCTTGATAGAAGCTTCTTCTCATCAGGCTTGGGTGTCTCATACACAGTGTCCAAGGGGTTCTTCAAAGATGATTTTGGATAGTTTGCCCTTGGTTTAAGAATTATTTCAGCCTTTGTAGACTTGATGCAGGAAGATTGTCCTCTTTCCAGATAATTCATGCTCATCACATTCACACTGATTTGCTTGAGTTGAGAGTGATGGATGGCTGACTTAACTGGCTCCTTGACAAGTTCAAACTTTTTCTGTATCTCCTCATCAATCTTATCCCAGTTGATCAAACTCAACTTTCCTTTCTCATCAACTTTCAAATTTGTTGCTGCTGCTTTAATTAGATCTATACCATCTGCAACGGTGGCTTGGAGACAGTAATTGAGGGTACAATTACTTTGCTGATTTGAACTTGAAGTTTCTCCCCTCACTTGGTTCTCTCTCCCCCTTTTTGTTATCATCAAGTTGAGGGGTTAGGCCTTGTGCTTTAGCCAGTTGCATGAGAAGATTTGTCTAAGTCTGTTGATTTTGAAGAAGGGTAGCCACTGAATTCTCAATAACTTGAACTCTATCTTCCAGCTTGGCCAGCTTCTTTTCAGAATCTGATTCTCTCCTCAATCTTAGTAATAGATCCTGCATGGTACCATATGGCATGACTGAATCCAGCTTCTCAGAATTGTAGGTCTTCAAGTCAGCTATATCCTTTTTGAGTTCATCAACACTCAGATTATGTCTTAATTGTTGGATCTTCATGAGATGCAGAGAGTCTAGGTGAGCTTGAAGAATAGTCTTGGTACCAGCATCTGAAGTTTCCTGAAGGGCCTTTTGAATAGCCATGATCTGTCTAACCAAAGATACACCAAATTGTCCTAGTGTAGATTCCTTTGTCCATGCCCATTCAGGTAAATTTGGAACCGAACTTGGGCCTTCATCTCCCCCTAAGTTCATGCTTCCATCCAAAGAAATAGAGTCATCATCATTAGAATTTACTCCAAATTCTTCAAATGGCTCATCAGCTGTAGGAGGCATTAAATTGACAGCAGCTTTATCCCTTTTCAGAGATTCTGAA
Organism: Apium graveolens; assembly: GCF_009905375.1. Classification (NCBI taxonomy): domain Eukaryota; kingdom Viridiplantae; phylum Streptophyta; class Magnoliopsida; order Apiales; family Apiaceae; genus Apium; species Apium graveolens. The sequence continues at coordinate 145,522,381 of NC_133653.1, forward strand.
GTATGCACCAAATTTAATGTCTTTTCTGCATCCTCATTGCCCCGAGTAGCCAATAATTGATAGGCTGACACAGGATGAGTAAAAGTGTCAGCATCCAAGGAAATGTTATCAATTACAGCCTTGTAATGTTGCTGAAATTGTCTTTCCTTTTCAGCATCATCCACAATCATTGACTCATAAGCAATGGCTGTATCCACCCTTATTACTTCTGTACCTGCTTTTCTCTCAAAATCTCTCTTTTGTTGCATCAGGGTCTCACCTGGCTCCCCACCCTCACACCCTCACCTTCACCTACTAAGGTGGGACTCCTCTCACTCACTTTTGCCAATCCTGAATAAATGGATTGCTGATTTTCACTCTTTTCCTCTCCTTTTGCCTGGGAGCAACCCAGTCTCTCACTCAATGTACTCTCCTCTCTCAGTCCTAAGAGTGACTGTACAACCACTAAATCTTCTGCACTTGAAATAATTGAAGTTTGAAGTTGTGCAGAGATACTCGACGGATAAGTGATATCTGTCGAGTGAGTGGTAATGTTATCCGCCGGATAACTGCTGTTAGGCTTATCCATCGGGATACAATCACTACTCGACGGATGAGCAATATCCATCGAGAAAGTAGAAATGAATGAGGTGGGAAGAGAAACTATTGTTGACTCTGTGTTGATTGATGATATTTGGGGCACAGATGTCACAATAGAATCTGAAAGAATTGGCAAGTGAGCCAACAAATCATCTAAAAGACGATGCTCACTTGCACTAGATTTTGGCTTCCCCAACAGAGTTAAAGAAGGGGAATCAGGAATTGAAGTGTTTATCATATCCACTTCCAGAGAGTTTGTTGGTGAGTATGGTGTTTCAGATGCTTCTATTATTAGAAATTTTGGCTGTGACTCCACATTTATTGGAGCCACATCAAACTGAATTTGAGAGAGTGCAGGGACTATGTCTTTAGCACCAGTTTGCACTGTGTGTGTGCCCTGTGCATCCCCAAAGGTCTTAGATTTCTTCTTTCTTGTGTAAGTTTGGGGTGAGCTTGTGTCCCTAACCCTTTTGGTCTGTGCTCTTGGCTGAGAGCTTTGTTCAATAACTGCATCCTTTTGGGAGGATATAGCTAGAAGTGAGCTTTTATCCTTTTTAAACACTGTAGTTTGTTGGGAAACTGCAGTATGGCTAGGCTGGGATTCACTCAACTCTCCATCCTTATTCTTGGGGTTTCTTTGATGTTCACCCCTTCCCTCACCTGACTTTCCCTCCTTCACACTCCCCTCTTTTGCTTTTGTGGATTTTACAACTGGTATCTTTTGAGAGATACCAGAGGGGGTTTTCTTTGATTTAGATTTGGAAATTGTAGAGGGTTTGGAGGCTTTGGTAGGCAACTGTTTGGTCATTGGCACAGTTACCATAGCTACTCCTGAAATCAAAGAAATAGTGGAGGTTGGAATAGTTATAGGGATGGATGAACTTACCTCACTTACCTGAGGTGCCTGCATTACAAGAAAATAGAACATTGGCACATCCCTGTGATGGTTGGCTCTGTTCAAATCTGCAATGAGTCTTCTCTCTTGAACCCAACAAGCCAGTTTGTTGTTTGGGTTCTCAAGTATAATCTCTTGACATAGATGGTTATGCAATAACATGAAAAATCTAGCATAATACATATTCCTTCCTCTTTTAGCTAACTC